>NC_135236.1:190914883-191122383 GCF_051348905.1 Ranitomeya variabilis
GAAGATGCACAGGAGTCTCTGGGGGCCGCTATGAACAGTATTACTAAATTTGGTGCTCTTTCCGGATTATCTATTAATTGGGAGAAGTCTGTGCTGTTGCCCATGGACGCGGCGGCTCCTCTGACACTAGACCCTGAGGTTCCCTTAAGAGTGGTACATGAGTTTAAATATCTGGGCATCGTGGTTTCAAACAAAATAGAGGACTATGTGCGGCTCAACCTGAATCCTTTGCTTGGGAAGTTCCAGCAGATGATTGGGGCCCGGAAGAAGCTATTTCTGTCGGTCGCAGGCAGAGCCAATTTGATCAAAATGATACTTGTGCCTCAGCTCCTCTACATATTGCATAATGCTCCAGTGTGGCTGCCTCAGAGTAAATTTTATAGGATCAAGACTCTATTTAGGGAGATAATTTGGAAGGGTGGCCTAGCGGGCAACAAATTGGAACATCTGCAAAGGATGAGGGTGGTCTGGCAGTCCCCAATCCATGGATTTCCTATATAGCATCTCAATGCCAGCATATGGTAGGTTGGGGGGAACCAGAACAGAGCTCTTCAGCGGGAATAATCATTGAACACGCAGTAGGGAAAGGCCAATTGTTAGCCAGTCTGGAAGCAGGCAGATTCAGAATTAACCTCAAACAATTCCCAACAATAGCTAGGATGGGGAAAGTGTGGCAGAAAATTAAGCAATGGAGGGGAGTAACGGAATTTACGAGATATACGCCAATTTGGTTTGATCCTAGATTGGCAGAGCTTATGAGATTGCGGGTTCGGTCAGTGGAGGCGCATTGGCATTTGGTTCGTGTCTCAGTTGCTTGATGGGGATGTTATCAAAACATAAAAGACACTTAGGACTGAGTTACCGTTGTCCCAGAAGATGTTCTTTCAGTACCTGCAGTTGAGACATGCCCTAAACTGTCAAAATGAGGGGTCGTGCGTGATTCTGCAGTCCGATAGCTTGTTGAATCTTATCGGGCCTCGGAGGAGTATGAGGGGGTTCATTACCTTGATGTACAGGGGTCTGATGGATACCTTTTCATTGAAGCAGCCATTAAGGATTAAGGAGAAATGGGTGGCGGATGTGGGCCCCTTGTCGGAGTCTCAGTGGGAGTCCATACTTCAATATATCCCCAGGGCTTCCCTGAGTGAGGCTAAGAGGGTGTCGCAGCTATACCTGGTGTATAGGGTGTATAGGACCCCGGCATGGATGAGGTGACTCAAAATGCCCCAGGTGCGGTGAGGAAGGCGCTGATCTGTTTCATATGATGTGGTCGTGTGCTCGCCTCCAACCCTTTTGGGTGAAGGTGCTTAACTTGACCCAGGAGGTGACAGGAGTAGATGTGGTGCGTAACCCGCTGACTTGCCTTTTGGGCTGTATGGATGATATTGCTACGGATGAATGTGGAAGGTTGACTATCGCAAGATTGTTGTATGCTGCGAGAAAGCTTATTGTGATGCACTGGTTGGATGAAAAACCGCCAGGGAAAAAGGAATTTATCAACAAGATAAAGGTTGTCCTTATGGAAAGGAATATATACAGCATGAGAGGTCAGAATACAACATTTGACAATGTGTGGGGCAGATGGATAGGATTACCCAGGTGTGGCTTCTACTGAGTTAAGGCCCCGTCTCACTAAGCGAGATCGCTAGCGAGATCGCTGCTGAGTCACAAGTTTTGTGACGCAACAGCGACCTCAGTAGCGATCTCGCTATGTGTGACACGTACCAGCGATCAGGCCCCTGCTGTGAGATCGCTGGTCATGTCGGAATGGCCTGGACCTTTTTTTGGTCGTTGAGGTCCCGCTGACATCGCTGAATCGGTGTGTGTGACACCGATCCAGCGATGTCTTCACTGGTAACCAGGGTAAACATCGGGTTACTAAGCGCAGGGCCGCGCTTAGTAACCCGATGTTTACCCTGGTTACCAAAAAAAACAAACAGTACATACTCGCCTTTCGGTGTCCAGGTCCCTTGCCGTCTGCTTCCTGCTCTGACTGAGTGCGGCCGCACAGCGAGAGCAGCGGTGACGTCACTGCTGCGCTCTGCTCTCAGTGTACGGCGGCACTGTCAGAGCAGGAAGCAGACGGCAAGGGACCTGGACACCGAAAGGCGAGTATGTACTGTTTGTTTTTTTTGGTAACCAGGGTAAACATCGGGTTACTAAGCGCGGCCCTGCGCTTAGTAACCCGATGTTTACCCTGGTTACCCGGGTGCTGCAGGGGGACTTCGGCATCGTTGAAGACAGTTTCAACGATGCCGAAGTCGTTCCCCTGATCGTTGGTCGCTGGGGAGAGCTGTCTGTGTGACAGCTCCCCAGCGACCACACAGCGACTTACCAACGATCACGGCCAGGTCGTATCGCTGGTCGTGATCGTTGGTAAATCGCTATGTGAGACGGGGCCTTTACTGCAAAGTAGTAGGGTGTTGTTTACATGTAGGAGTCCTCCCAGAATCAACTACAAGTGTTTTTTTGTAAAGCTTGCTATCTTTTCTCAAGAGGTGTTGTTGTCAGATGGTTTTACTGGATAAAGGGCAAGAGATGGGGGGAGGGAAGGTAGAGGGGGGTTGGTTAGGGGGGTAAGGGTGTTTTAGTAAAATGAAAATGTATCATCAGGTCATGTATCTAATGTACTTGTCTGAAAATTGTATTGGACCGTGTTAATGGCGTGTCATATGCTTTAATTAAAAAAAACATGATTTAAAAAGTAATGAAGAGGAGGGCTCACGTAACCCAGAACAGGACTGCTGTGGCGCTGGAAGCTGGAGTAGACCGCCATCGATAAGTAATTTAGTAAATTTGCACTACATCTCATATATAGCCAGGATAATTTAGGGATATTTTTTTTTTTTTTTTTTTAATAAGACTTCTTTAATACCATCATTCCCAATGTGGTTTGCATATTATCGACAGGACATTATTCACAGATGTTAAACTTGTATATATGGTCCAATCTGCAATATTTACATAGCCAATGATAGGTAACAAAGAGTCCTCAGAAATGGGCCTCTCTTCTTTTTCCAATATAACTTTACCTCTGAAGCAAAAGCACATTTCTTATTAAATCTAGAGTGCTTTCCCCTTTCCCAAGTCCTTCCTGCCCCATAATAAAAGTGGGCACATAATTCGAACTACACGGTCTGGATGTTTCCCTTTAGAGCCTAAGAAGAACTTGTTATAAGCAGGTGGATATTTTCATGGAGAAACTACAGGCTTATTTTGGAGCTGGTGGCACTAACATGTTATGTTTTGTCCTGGTCGGACTTTCACACGCGTAGCCTATTCCATTGACTGCTAGTGTAAGATGTGTATGTGTTTCCCCTCCAAACATAGCAACAGTCCAGACAATTCCCAGCAGCGTCGGAAAAATAAATCAATGCAGATTGCAACTTAGTAATAGGAAAAGAGGATACAGGACAATGTGCTCTGACTTTTGACTCTGAAGTGGGGTTTTAAAGAATTTATTTACATATTCATTACTTTTTACCATTTTTCCCTTTGACACGCAAGACTTTCAAGTTCAAATCCTGTTTAGGATACAAAGCACTCACCAAGCTCTAAGCTTTTCCAGAGTAAAGTAAGAATTGGAGTTCCCAAACACGAAGCTATGAAGACTGAACATAATCATAGGAGATGGATACTATTTTAAGACGCACTGTAAACAGAGACTTTGCAAGAGACACTGGAAAACCAAATTCTTTTGGAAACAGAAGAAAAATGTGATGGAATAAAGAAATAAACCCATAGATCCAGGTAATTATTTTAAGGGTAAACGCTAATTCACCAAGTAGCCAGAAATGACAATAATCCTGGTCCTTTACCTTTTCTTCCTGCAAGCAAAATTTCAAGGCAGGAGAACTATGATCTACCGTATATACGATTTCAGACCAGCACCTTCATCTCCTGGGAGGTTTTAGAGCTTTGCAGCGCACCATGTATCCTTTGTTACAAGTGTGAGACATGTAATGACTGAGGGTCTGCTCTCCTGATCCACATGTCTCACACTGTTAACGTCCCCCTTTCATTTACGATAAGCTCTGGAGGCAGATTCTCAGTGAGATCCACGTCGCACTGATAGATCTTAACAGCTTATTTACATATTATAAAAAAAGTGGATTTCTCTGCAATAAAACATCAGATCGCAGATATTAAGGCATCATTTTATTCAGCTTCCTATTACCTACATGTGCATACACACCAGTTGGGAGGATTTATCCTACTAACAGATTCCCTTTATGTATAATTTTAAGAAACCTTAAAGCCACCAAATCTTTTAAGCAGTTTGATCAGAGCAGGATATTTAAAGCATTACTCCGGCGTTTGTTTTTTACCCAGCACTGGAGTGGCACTTTATACGTAAGTCCCCTGCGCCTCCCATCATATACTCAGCCTCCAGAGTCTTTACCGTTTTTCAGCACCGCTCCGGAACAATGATGACATCCTCTGAGGGCAGCTTCTGACTGTCCGGAGGTAAGAACCTAAATCACAAGCTCTCAATGCAAGTCTATGAGCGCCAGAGTGAGTCCAGAATGTGTCTCAGATCTATTGAAAAGTGACCTCCGACGCACTTCATGAAACACTGGAGCTGCCAAACAAGTCACTTTTCGCTGATGACTGACTGGAGCAACACCGGCAAACGATAAAGGCGGCGAAAGCCGAGTATGAGACGGGGGCGTGGAACATACATTTAAAGCGCCACTCCAGTGATGCAGTAAAAAAACGCTGAAGTGGTGCTTTAACAGCATGCAACTAGGCAGATGTACTAGTGATGCGTCTATAGATGCTACAGGGCACCCCTTGAGAGAGCTATTACAATTTTCCATTGGTGGTCACCTATTTTTCACAAAATCATTTTGTTCGGTGCAAAAGTTTTAGTCAGGTGTGGAAAAAAATGCTGCAAATAATGCTATCAAAAATAGAAGTGTTAATACTTTGCTTCTATATTTTTTACATTCATAAGAACAAAGTGAATTATCAGTAGAAAAATGTAAATTAAATCAGTATTTCGTGTGACTGCCCTTTTCCTTCAAGCCCACATGCACAGAAGATCTGTGGTTAATTCTCCAAGATGTTCCTTGCAGAGTTCTTTCAAAAACTGCATACAAGCATACAAAGGGGAAATAATTTACTTTGCATTTCGCCAATTGATCAATACTATCTACAGTTCTACAATGTGGACAGAATTAGGAGTATTTTGACGATATCGTTTTTATGCAGATTTTCCATCTCCAAGCTGCATAATAACCTTGAGTGCTTATTGGATGAAGCAGATCAGGTGATGTGTATCTGTGTAGTGAGGGAAGGGTGGTCTAAGGATAGCACCACTCTTTATCAAGGTGTACAGAATTAGAAGGCAGCTTGTTTTCCTCAGGCAAAATGGGCCAAAAAAAAGAAAGATTTACCAGACTCCAAGGGAAAAATTGTTACAAGTCTTAGGCTGCGGTCACACTAGCAGTATTTGGTCAGTATTTTACATCAGTATTTGTAAGCCAAAACCACGGAGTGGGTGATAAATGCAGAAGTGGTGCATATGTTTCTATTATACTTTTCCTCTATTTGTTCCACTCCTGGTTTTGGCTACAAATACTGATGTAAAATACTGACCAAATCCTGCTAGTGTGACGGCAGCCTTACAGAGAACTCTTGAAATTGCTAAGATATTGGGATGTGATCACAGAACCATCAAAAGACTTTCTGAAAATACTCAACAGGGACTCAAAAAAACATGCGGACATAAAAAGCCGCACATTAAATTGCCAAAGATTTAAGAAGAGAACCCATTATGAGAGCACTGGCGGATATTCCAGAACTGCAACCTCCTTGGAGGCCCAGAAGTACAAGGTGTTCAGTGGTCAGAAACGTGGCCGAGGTGAGGGGGATGAAACCAGACCACCACTGAACAAGACACAAACTGAAGTGTCAAGGCTCTCAGGAGTCTGTTGTCCTTCTGGAAATTGACCACCAGTGGCTGCTATTACTCACTCTGCTAAATTGTGCAGCAAATGCACTCCTTACCACTGGAGACTGATTGTGTTTCTGAAATGGCACTCTTCCAATAGGGCCACTATTGACCCTGTGAAAGACATTTTGTTTCCTGGTTGGGCCTAGTTAAAGGCCCATGGATCCCTCGCTCATTGCTTGAGTTGTCTCTCTAGCTGTTAGGCTGCGTGTCCACGTTCAGGATGGCCGGCGGTATCGCCGGAGCGGCGAAGCCGCTTGGCGCTAAGCCCCGCCCCCTTCTGGGACGCGATGATGCCGGATGTGTTAACTGTACACATCCGGGATTATCGCCCCCCTCCCATAGGGCCCTGTGTATGCCTTGCGGGGACGCTGCGCCCCCGCAAGTTGAACGGACATGCTGCGATCTGAAAAGACGCGCAGCATGTCCAGAGTAACAGGCCCGCCGCGTGCGGGTTTCCACGCATAGTGGACACGGGATTTCAAAAAATCCCCTCCACTATGCTGGAACATCTGGACGGTGCGTGTTTGACGCTGCAGCTCTGCGCAGCGTCAAACAAGCAGCGTTTACTGACCGTGGACACACCCTTAGTCTAATTCCTGTCTCCAGCTCCTGAACGGTCTTACCCAGATTGTTCTTATTTGTCTCCGAATTGTGCCTACAAATCCCATTGCTATGCTCAAGAACCTCTACTACCGCTTGCTGTACACCGATGGTGCTCCTCCGGCCACAAATTCTAGCTGTTCCACCAGTATCGTAACACTGTCTTGTTCCATGATTTATGCATAAAATGATGATCTGGTCAGAATATTTGCCTACTAATTCTGCACCCACTGTATCAGCACTTCTATTTTTTAAATAATTTTTACTTTGCAAAAGTTTTAGGCAGGCGTGGAAAATACTGCAAAGTGCCATCTTGAAGAGAATCAGCTGAACAAGATGGCCTCTTGAAGATAAGGGCTATTCTCGTCATTACAGGTGGTAATGATCTTTGGGTTTCAGAGGACGGATATAAACACTAGGAAGCAGCTTCAGATAATGGCGACCAGAGTGTTTGCAGGAATGTACTCATCAGTAGTTGGACGTGGCAATGAAGTCTGCTTTCTGAGCAGATTTTTGTATTGATAAACGCTGAGTGTTTGATTCTGTGACCTGGTTACGACATGAAGAGCCTCCGGAGGATGAGTCCTCAGGGGGAGCACTGGACGTCATCCGACAGCTCATATGCCGGTCTGACACCATTTCAACCTGAGGGTTTCTGACATTACTAAGCAGCAAAAAAAAAAAAAAACAGGAGGCATTGCTGACTGACTGAATGGATGGATGGATGGCTTGGCAGTGTGTAGTGAGACTTGGCCCGAATGTTACATGTCACAAATTAGTAACTCAGAGAAAGAAAAAAAAAAGAAAAGTTCACACCAATTACATGGCTTTTGCCATTCCCCTCACATACCCTGTCTCAGTTGGGCGTGAGGGATGGAGAGCTGCACTGGTTCGGCCATTATGTCTTGTTAAATGAACGTCAAGCAGCAAGCTGTCATCAAATTGCCATAATTGCTAACACTGAGCAGGAAACATTTGCCAAATCCAACCCACTGGATTTCCGCTCTATTTAAAATACTAAAACTGTATGAGGCAATTGTGCCCCTCAGGAGCCCGGACACATCCTCTCCATGGGCAGATGCTGCCGACACTTATTATGGCACAAGACAGATTGTCAGGAGTCTGCAGAGTACTTTACTATACTGAAGAGGAATTGGCTTTCTTTGATACACAGCTGAATACATAAAGGTTCTGGTATATGTACACACGTGGTCAAAATTGTTGGTACCCCTCGTTAAACCCACAAAGGTCACAAAAATAACTTGACAAAAGTAATAAATAAAAGAATCATGAAAATGAACAAATGAAAGTCAGACATTGCTTTTCAGCCATGCTTCCACAGAATAAAAAAAAAATAAATAAAACTCATGAAATGGGCCTGGACAGAAATGATGGTACCCCTGAAAATAATGTGACAAAAGGGACATGTTAAATTAAGGTGTGTCCACCAACTAGCATCACAGGCGTCTACAATCTTGGAATCAGTGAGTGGGCCTATAAGGGCTCCTTCTCACTTGCGTGAAATACGGCCGAGTCTCGCAGGTGAAAACCCGGCTCTGCCAGCGGCACTTGGGAGCGGAGCGTGCAGCTCCATTTATTGCTGTTGCACCCACCCCACCCCTATGATTTCAGACAGCCACAAGCCAAAGGAGGAACTGATCAGCAGGTGGTTAACTCCGAAAATCCAGCAATACCTTGACATGGCCAGTTTATATCTCCATTGCTAAGAAATCAGCATTTGAGTTGATATGCAAATGATGCTAAAGAACGATTGTAAATCTGAAATATCTGTCACTCCAGCTCTACCTCTTCTATGCGGTGTGACTTCATCAAAAGCAGTCAGGTAAGCAGGTGCAATTGGGTGGAGAATACAGCTGGAGTGACAGAGGCATCAGATCTACTATAGCTCTTCAGCCTAATTTACATATACTCAAAAGAGAATTGCTCAGATAGGCTACGTTCACATTTGCGTTGTGCGCCGCAGCTTCGGCGACACAACGCAAACAAAAACGCAGCAAAACGCATGCACAACGCTGCGTTTTGCGCCGCATGCGTCCTTTTTTTGATTGATTTTGGACGCAGCAAAAATGCAACTTGCTGCGTCCTCTGCGCCCGGATGCGTGCGCCGCAGTGACGCATGCGGCGCAAAACGCAAGTGCAACGCATGTCCATGCGCCCCCATGTTAAATATAGGGGCGCATGACGCATGCGGCGACGCTGCGGCGCCAACCGCAAATGTGAACGTAGACTAATGGAGGAACGGACTGGCCATGTAACGGTATTGCTGGACTTGTCTTTGAAAGAGCTTTATGGACATACAAATAGTTTGAGAGGGGAAATCTGATTTAGTGTTCCTTTAACCATGTCCCAGACCTCCATCAGTTCTTCATACAGACAGTCGCTATGAATCTAAATGCAGACAGTGACTATTTGCTTACAGCATATAAAACATGTTTATTTTTCAAACAGAAGACAGTCTGCAATGCCTTAGCTACAAAATGCACAATTTCTGAGCTTGCGTCATGCAAAAATCTAATCTTCTACTTCAACAATTATGATTAGCACTTTTCAAAACACAACACAAGTTTCTCAAAGGTTGTCACAGCGCCACCCATTTAAAGGGATTTAGGATGCGGCTTTTTAAATAGGGCCTCTATAGCATGGTGAGCCCATGCTAATTCTGCTCCAATATTAAAAGAGATATCAACTGGTTTATGCCTCCAGAATCAGTAGAATATTATGTAGGCACAAAAAGTGGAAAGGTTTCAAAGTATAAAGCTTGAGAAAGATGGGTGCCATATGAACACTTCTGACAAACCTACCTCTAACTGCACCTTAACTGGGGGGGGGGGGGGGGGGGGGGCATCTCACAGATTAAAGTGAATCGATCAGATGTTTTTAACCTATTAATATGGGCATACAGGTGATAGAACAGTTAAACTTGTCATACATGTATGCCCATATCTTCAGTCTTTTTGTTGTTCTTTTATGCTAATGAGGTCTTCCGG
This sequence comes from Ranitomeya variabilis, assembly GCF_051348905.1. NCBI lineage: Eukaryota > Metazoa > Chordata > Amphibia > Anura > Dendrobatidae > Ranitomeya > Ranitomeya variabilis. The sequence goes on from NC_135236.1 coordinate 190,924,451, forward strand.
ACTATTGGGCGTGCAGTGCCTGAAAGAAATCTCTGCCTCCGGTCTTCACCCCTCTCCCATCAGCCTCACACTGCCCTGTGATGTGTAGTGTGGCCCTGGATTCCCGCACCGGTGAGTGACTGCTACTGTGAAGCAGAACAATGAAGCCAAAGCCCATAGAAGGGCGGAATAGGCAAGTATAATCACGCTATTGCAGGGCGTGGGGGCGCGGGATTAGGGGACCCCCAATACATGTCACAGGGCAGTGTGACACTGATGGGAGGGGGTGATGTGATAATGAAGATAGGAGGCAAAGTTTTCTTCCAGGCACCACACACCCCGGAGCCTGGAACAAATCATTGTCATAAAGAAATAAAATACGATTGCTCACCAACAAGACTGAAGATATGGGCATACAGGTAGGACTAGTGTAACCATTCTATCACCTGTATGCCCATGTTAATAGGTTAAAAACATCCCAGGGGGTGAGAGATTCACTTTAAAAGCATGGATCTAATAGACAGTGCTGCTCCTCACTTACAGAGTTGATCCATTTATTCCATATCACTAATATTACCCCTTCATATATAATTCCGTCCACATCATTTCCCTCCATGTCATGTTGTTGTTTCATATTTGCACAAACATTATATTTGATTACATCAGAAAGTGACATCTTTACAATATAGAAGACAAATATTTTTTTTATCCTGACTTTAACCATCAACCCAGAACAGAGATTATAATTTAATCTAAACAGTCAGCAACCAAATCAACCTGTCCCCAAACTTCAGTTATGTCTCAATATGTAAGTGGCATTTGCTTAGATAAATTGTAAAAACCGCTGTAAATATTTGTATTCTTACGCCTGAAAAATGTATAGCTTAAAGAAGTGAAAAACTTCCCACATACAGATGCTCCCCACCAAAATATGGAGCTTACCCTTTACTGGCATGTACTTTCCCCTTCTTTCTATGTGAGAATCTATCAGCCAGTTATTTCCATCTAATCTAACAGCAGCACGAGGTAGGGACAGAGTCCCTGATTCCAGCAACGTATCACTTAGTTTACTGGGTGCAACAGCTGTGATGGTCAGTTTTTCTGCTGTAGATCTAGCAGAGCTCAGTTGTTTCACGGTGTATAACCCATTCACATCACAGTTTTCTGTGTACATTGTACAGTGATAGAAAGCTACTGATCAGTGCTGGGGACATGATTGGACTAGGAGGCACGGGGCAGCTTGGCCTGTAGTGATAATCTCCTGCTGATAAATCACTGATTGTATTGAAAAAGCAACAAAACAGCCTAGCAGGTTACACATCACTGGAATCAGGGTCTCTTCACCTACAACATGGTAGTCTCAGATTACATAACAAAAACATATAGTAACACCAGTCCAGAAATGAAAGTGGGTTTATTTTCAGTAGTCAGACAATATATTATACAATTCTACACACTACAATGAAAAAACAACCCAAAAGGTTGAGTGCCAGCTGCAAATATCTGGCTACCTGGCTTTGTCTAACTTTGCAATAGTTCATATAATCAATAAATCAGAGGACATCTTAGCTTCTGTTACTTTGAAGAAGGTTGTCCGATACTTCTATATCCTAATGACTTTTCTGTTGAGTCCGACACCCGGCAACTCCACAAATCACCTGATATCAATGTCTGCTCTGGCAGCAGCTGGATGGAAGAAATGTGCAGAGTATACAACTCCACTGAAATAAGTAGTCAAAACGTAAGTCCTGGAGAACACCCTTAACAGGACCTTTCACCTAATCTTTCATGTTGCACTGGACACATGGTGTAATAGCGGATGCAGAGCAGAAGAAAACGTTTTAAGTTCACCTCTGTTGCATGGATATTAGCAACTAAAGTATTGGCACCTAATGAGTTAACTTTTGTCAACCCCTTAACGACCGTTGACACGCTTTATAATGGCGGCAGTTAAGGGTGCTTATTCCTCAGCGTTGCTTTTTAACAGGGCTGAGAAATAAGGGTATAGCACCCCCCAGAATCGGAAAATCTCTGGGGACTTGTTTACCATGGGTAGCAGAGACCCTGGAGAACATGATTTTACGGTCCTGTCACGTGATCACCGCTATTCACCGAACAACGACGATCACTAAAAAAAAAAAAAAAAAAAAAAAGTTATTTATAATTTATTTCTCGCTCTCCTCTGATATGATCTAGCATATCAGAGAAGAGAGAAATGGGTTTCCCCAGAGTACCCCCAATACCTTCGCCATCCCCGGACTCTCCTACTCCGTCCCCCAGTACTCGGCGTCAACTTCCTGGAACAAAATGGAGGGCGCATGTGCAGTGCGCCTGCCGAGATCTGCCGGCTGGTACCCGGCAACAATAGGACATTTTGCCTATTGGTTCCTTTTGACCACTGTGATAGTGAAGTAAATCAACCCTCCCTTTATCATCCCCTTAGTTAGGTAAAATTAAAAAATTGTAATTTTTTTCTTCATTCTTTGTAGTTGGGGTTGGAGTTGTTTTTTTTTTCCAAAAGTAAAAAAAAAAAGAAAAAAAAAAAAAAAAAAAAATTATGACGATAGGACGGCTAGTGTTGAATGCAAGGGCTCACTACTCAAGTTTGCATCGGGTGATCAGACATGCACAGAGTATCGCAGATCCCCACATACTTTTTTGGGATGTCCAACAGCCAAGAATCATGCAGGGCAGGGACTTGAGCACCCGCGATATTCGATATACCCGAGTGCCCAATGCAAACTGGAGCAGTGAGCACTTGCGCTCAACACTACTGACATTCAATATGACAATCTAATGTTAAATTCTGCGTCGTACCTGTGGGTTCAAAATGCTCACTATACCCCTGGATAAAATCTTTGAGGGGATATGGTTTCCAAAACTGGGTCACTTGTGGGGGTTTTCCACTGTTTAGGCACATCAGGGGGGGGCTCCAAACGCAACATGGTAAACACCATCGATTCCAGTCTATATAGGCATACTCCGGAGAAATTGCACAACAAATTTTGTGGTCCATTTTCTCTTGATAACGTTATGAAAATAAAGTTTGGGTCTAAAGTAAACTTTTTGTGAAAAAAGTTAAATGTTAAAAAGGGAACCTGTCAGCAGTTTTGGCCAATATAAGATACGGCCACTGCCTTTTAGGGCTTACTGTATATACATCATTCTATAATGCTGTATATCTGCCCCCAACCCGACCTGGAAGAACTGGAAAATACGTTTTATTATATTCACCTGCAGGGCGGTCCACTCCGAGGGGTGTCGCTGGTCTTGGTCTGGCGCCTCCCATCTTCTTATGATCGCCGCCCTCCTGCTTGATTCTTGTGGATGACGCGACCCTACATCATCCACACAGGCAGTACTTTGCTCAGCCCTCAACAGGACAGAGAAGTACACCTGTGCAGGAGCGCGGTGCCGAGGAGCCTGTGTGGATGATGTAGGGTCGCGGCATCCACAACAATCAAGCAGGAGGGCAGCATCGCAACAAGATGGGAGGTGCTGGACCGACACCCATCAGACCGGACCGCCCTGCAGGCGAGTATAATAAAACTTATTTTTCACTTCTTCCAGGTCGGGTTGGGGGGCAGATATACAGCATTATAGAATGCTGCAGAAAAGCCCTGAAAGGTGATGGCTGTATCTTATATTGGCCAAAACTGCTGACAGGCTCCCTTTATTTTTTTCCTTCCACATTGCTTTAGTTCTCGTGAAGTACCTGAAGGGTTAATAATCTTCTTGTATGTGGTTTGAGCACATTGAGGGGTGCAGTTTTTAGAATGGTGTCACTTTTGGGTACCTTCTGTCATATTGACCCCTCAATGTCACTTCAAATGTGAGGTGGCCCCTAAAAAAAAAAAAAAAATGGTTTTGTAAATTTTGTTGGAAAAACGAGAAATCACTGGTCAATTTTGAACCCCTATAACGCCCTAACAAAAAAAAAATTATGTTTCCAAAATTGTGGTGATTTAAAGTAGACATGTGGGAAATGTTATTTATTAACTATTTTGCATGGCATAACTTTGATTTAGGGGCCAAATTTCTGTTTTGTTTTGTTTTTTTTTTCCAGAAATAAACGCAAGTTATATAGAAGAAATGTTACCACTAACCTGAAGTAAAATAGGTCACGGAAAAAAAACAAAAAAAACTCAGAATTAGTGGGATACGTTGAGGCATTAAACAATTATAACCTCAAAGTGACAGTGGACAGAATTGTAAAAATTGTCTCGTCATTGAGGTCAAAATTGTCTCGTCACGAAGGGTTAATCCAAGTTAGTTTTCAATTTCACTGAGAGTGTGTAGTTATTCTCTCTGTATAACTTAGGATCATCCCTCAAGAGTTGTCTATATGGACATTTAGGTCATATGAAGCTGAATAAAAAGATACTCTGATATCTGTTATCCGAGGTCTTATAAGAAAGATGTGTTTCTCTGTAATATGTAAATGAGCTGTTCAGAACTACGGGCAGGACATTGATCTCCCTGAGAATCTGTCTGCAGAGATTATAAATAAAAGGGGAGTTACCAGTGCGAGTCACGTAATGGCCGCTCTCCGCCTCTCACTGCAGAGCTGTGTGCGATTATACCCGACACATCTGTAGGTTCCTCTCAGCTTCAGCTTCCATGTCACAGGCAGCCAGAGTTGTAATACAGCCAAGCTGTGAGAGCTGCAGCAAATATGTTTGTTATGCTATAAAGTTCAGTGCTAGTTTCATGTCTCACTGGTAACTCCCACTTTCATTTATAATATTCTCTGGAGGCAGATTCTCATGTAGATCAGTGTCGGGTTATATAGATCTTAACAGCCCATTTACATATATGAAGAACATGGATTTCTTGGGAATAAGACATCAGATCGCAGATATCAAGGTATCATTTTATTCAGCTTCCAATAAACACAGCTTAGGAGAGAGGATCCTTCTGATAGATTCCCTTTAAAGGGAACCTGTAACTGCAGAAATAATCAGTTTTGTCAGGAGAAAAGAGCGCAGGTGCCGGCTGATTTCAAAACAGCGCTGAGGAGGCGGCGCCAAGAAGATTTGAGTGACGGCTGTGTGGCGTCTGCAGCAGGGGGGGAAATGCCTGCCTCCAGGACTGAAGAAAGGTATTTCTGACAAGTTACAAAACTGATTATTTCTCTAGTTACAGCACCCAGAACTAAAAGAGCCACCTTGTCAGAATGCAGCATTACTGCTGCACAAGGTGGCTCTTTTAGTTTCAAACGCCTGGGGGGGGGTGACAGGTTCCCTTTAAGGCAGATTAACATTCAAAGCGATCTACACGCAATGCTGACACACAATGCTATTGAAAACACCATAAAGTTCTAGGGGGGCACACAAATTATAACTCAGCATTCCTATTAACATTACAAAAAAAATTAATGAATAAAAAAAGCAGAGTGTTTAGAAGCAAGGTTGGAGTGTACTGGGGAAAAAAAAAAAAAAAAAAATCTTGAAAGGGTTGCTATACCGTAATTAAAAACATGCAATAGAAATCTGATACTTCTGCTTCTGGATATGCTAAAATATCAATTGTGCCGAATGTAGATCAGCACATTTCTTCGCAATCTGGCAGATTATATTACTTATTGTTTGTAACCAACCATTACATAAGCAGATATTTTGTCATCCTCGGAGTCCAGCTTTACTAATCAATGAACAGAAAGAAAAATAGACACAAAAAAAAAAAAGAATATATAGACTCAGATGCTGAGAAATATGAAGGATATGACAAGAAAGGAAGTCACTGATTTTCGCTTTTCTTTGCCAAATTTCCATGTAGCCTGAAATGACCCTTCGGGACCAGACATTGTTTAGGTTTCATACGTTCAAAAATTGTTAAAAGTGCTCTTCTGTGACCCAAGACAAGAATAGAAGTATTCAGAAATGATGGACAATTTGAATATATTAATACAAGAATTAAGATCTTCCCTGGCTCAGCCAGGTTACTGCAGAGAAAGAAGCAAGCAGCTACCTGGGGCCCCCATTCAGCCGCTGTGTCACTAGGCAGATCAGGGACCAAGAGACCCTAAGCTTCAGTAAGTTCAGGGTCCCAGAGTCAGTCAGGACCACTGCTTAACAATATTTATTTATATTACTTATTTATAACATGAGAATGTACAGTCAAACTATAGGAGTCACCTGCCAGAAAAAAAACAAAAAAACATGGATGCACCGAATGTTGGGGGCTGGAATAGGCACCTTCACTAGTCCAGTGGACATAATGTGTAAAGGGCTCCTAGCAGTCAGGTGTACTGTCTTGGCACCATTCTGTACTGCTGCTACACTCAGTTTCTTGTAGGTAAAATCAATGATCATTTTTCAGAGTTAGAACCTTCTGAAAATGATAGGTAAAACTACAGTAAGTCCACAACATGAGAACTCTAAAGACGAGGGCCCTGGAACCACTATTGACTATTGTCTGGGTATTTGAAAAGATTTCATTTTTTTTCTTAATCATCCCTTTTAAATTTTAGAATTAATCCCAGTCATATCTTTTTATTATTTGTTTTCAGGTATTACGTTTTATTCCCTTTTTCTTGCCACATTTTCTTCCTATGAAAGAGAAAAATCAGAACTGATGTAATACAGAGGTTTTCACAAGAAAATCTCCTTAGGCTGGCAAAAGAAAATAGAAATTAAGTGGAATATGGGTATATTACACTGGATTTCCCCCAAAAAAATACCCTCAAAACTGTAAATTTTTTCTTGATATAGATTAAAATTTAATTCCCAAAATCATTCGTGCACACACGTGAATTAAAAAATTTACCTTACACTAAATAAATATACAAGCAGATAATGGGATACTTTCCCTGCTCTAGACCACGAGTCTTTCCCTACCGGAGGTTGGCACCCTAGGGATTTGCAAATTGGTGTTCCTTCTCCAGGGCAGCTCTCCCTTCACTTTCCCTAATTCGCCCTCATAGAAGGGGGTAAGGTAAATGGGGAGGGGTATGTTGATGACGTTTATAAAGTTTATATGTGATGACCAATAATTAAATTGAACCTGTCAGCAGGATTGTGCACAGTAACCTACAGACAGTGTCAGGTCGGCGCTGTTATTTTAATCAATATAATACCTTGGTTGATGAAATCCGTTTTAGGGTTGTTTAATATTTATTTTCAGTTTGTAGTTAATTATATGCTCGTGCTTCGGGGCGGCCTGTGGGGGGTCTGCACAAGTGATACCATTTTAGTAGGGTGTATACTCCTGCCTCTACACGTTTCCCCTCATTACAGAGGTTCCTCAGGAGGCTTCATTGTGATTAAGTCTGCAATCTCTGATATATCCAGATCTCAAATTTTATCTGACATATGTTTCATCATGGCAGAATAATGGACAACCTTGTGGCCTAAAAGTTCTAATACTGATAAATAGCCCCTCTTATAGGGCAAATCTAGGGCAGTGAGGGTGAGCCGCCATGGAACACCAATTCGCAAATCGCTAAGGTGCGAACCTCTGCTGCCAGGTAGAGTGTGTATATGTGTGTGTGTGTGTGTGTGTGTGTGTGTGTGTGTGTGTGTGTGTGTGTGTGTGTGTGTGTGTGTGTGTGTGTGTGTGTGTGTGTGTGTGTGTGTGTGTGTGTATATATATATATATATATATATATATATATATATATATATATATATATATATATATATATATATCGCACCCCTGTATAGGTCATGAAAACAAGGTGCAAAAACCTGGTCTGTAATGAATAATAGAACCACAAGAGAGAAAAGACTGGACCAATAATGGTATGCACACCCATAGAATTTACAAAAAATATATCAGACTTTAATTGCATCTCAAAAAAGACAAACACATAATAAAACCACTTAAAACAAGGCCTGAATACAGTACCAAATGACCATCACCCCTATATATAATGTATATGGAACAGCATACTTAACATATAAAGTGCTTGATCAAATAACAATGTACCAATATACAGTGTCTCCTATCCATAGTTACAATAACAGAATGATATGCAGGCTTAATATTACAAATATAAGAAAAGAACCAAAATAATAACACACATTAACCTGTAATCATATGTATATGTTGATATAACCCCATATAATAGATATAGTAAACTGCAGTATTATCTTAGCATGCTCAATACCCCAACAATAATGGTACCAATAGTTCTCTCATGATACTGACCTGGGCTATACGCCCAAAGTCCCAACCAAGTGTGAACCGAGCCTGCCCACAGTAATCTGTGGAATATGCTGCAAGGTAAAAAGCAATAGATTCACAAGCTCAAAGCAAAGCATGGGAAAGGAATTTCTAAAGAAAATTGCCAAAGGCAAAGCACCGGTGCTAAGGAATCATATACCATGGGTAGAGATGCTTAGAGAAGATAGGAGACACGCCAAGGGGTGAGGTGAGAGCCCCACGCATATCGCTGTAGGCACAGCTTCAGGGGAAGGTAGGGACAGACTCAGTCTAGAGCAGGGAAAGTATCCCATTATCTGCTTATAAATCTTTATAATAATAATAATAATAATAATAATAATAAATCTTTATTTATTATCTGCTTATATATTCATTTATGTATATTAGTGTATGGTTAATTTCTTTAATTCATGTGTGTAGAGCCACCTTGTGCAGCAGTAATGCTGCATTCTGACAAGGTGGCTCTTTTAGTTCTGGGTGCTGTAACTGCAGAAATAATCAGTTTTGTAATTTGTCCTAAATACCTTTCTTCAGTCCTGGAGGCAGGCCTTTCCCCCCTGCTGCAGACGCCACACAGCCGTCACTCACATCTTCTTGCCGTCTCCTCCTCAGCGCTGTTTTGAAAGTAGCCGGCGCCTGCGCTCTTATCCCCTGCCTGGTGCAGGCGCAGTGAGCGCTGCCCGTCCTCTGTCCTCATATGCAGCCCAGCTGACTGCGCCTGTGCGGCCGCCCTGCCTGTGATTCCCAGCCCCGCAATGTGAATAAATCATAAGTCTCTGCGGGGCTGGGAATCACTGTGCCTGCACCAGGCAGGGGAAAAGAGCGCAGGCGCCGGCTATTTTCAAAACAGCGGTGAGGAGGCGGCACCCGGCGCCAAGAAGATGCGAGTGACGGCTGTGTGGCGTCTAAAGCAGGGGGGAAACGCCGGCCTCCAGGACTGAAGTCCAGGTATTTCTGACAAATTATAAAACGCATTATTTCTCTAGTTACAGCACCCAGAACTAAAAGAGCCACCTTGTCAGAATGCAGCATTACTGCTGCACAAGGTGGCTCTTTTAGTTTGAAACGACTGGGGGGGTGACAGGTTCCCTTTAAATTTTAATGTATATCAATAAAACCATTTACAATTTTTAAAGGGTATTTTTCGCAAGTCAAAAGAAAATATTATATTTATATTAATATAATACAAAAGTTATTTTGTAATTTTAAAGACCTTCTATTTTTCACCTACAGAAAACCCTTTAATAAAATTACTTCAACTAAATCATGCAGATTTCCATAGAAGCGGTCATTGTAATGGTTCCTATCACTACATTTTTATTTTTATTTTACTGAACATTGGTTATGGCTGTGAAAAAAAAAAATGTGCTACTGATGCAAGTAGTGGTCCTGCTTCAGTAATGAGTTCAGCATTCAGGAGAAACTGCCGATGGAGATATTGACTAGAAATAAGCAGACAGTCATTTCGAGCTCTGATTGACCTCCTTTTCAACAGTGTCCACCATTTTAGGGAGGTCACAAAAATGTGGCTGACTCAGATTTTTGTGCCGACCCAAAAAAAGTTAAACAGTGACAAAAAGGAGGTCAGACAAAGCACAACATGACTTCAATTGGTTTCTTAAACTCAACGGCTCGTCATCAGTTCTATCTGAGTTTTGTTTCCAGGGCTTTAGACAGAAGCCTCAATGGAGACACTGGTGTGCGGCAAAGACGCAATGTGGGAACAGCCCAAGCAGACAATCCAATTGCACAAAACCGTTCACATCATTATATTTTAATTGTTTCTCCCTTTGTGTACTGATCGGTAAGTATGGATGTGTCACTGGCCCAATGATTACTAGTGCACCGTGACTCAACATGTAAGATAGTATAATGACAACTACTTAAGATGTTGTGACGTAAGCAATATGCAAACCTGTAAAACTTGGTGACAAGCGATGCATATTTAGGTCATATGTATCATATGTATGGGTGTCCCAGGACCAGGGGCTCCTTCTCTGTCCCGAAAGCTAGGGCGCCCTAGCTCACCCTGTTCCCCGAATTACTTTTGATGGTAAAGACTCCGGGGCCACGTACCTTGCCTTAGCTCCTGAATCTACCGTCAGTCTGTACCCTTCCCCCACCCTGACAAAAGTTGAGTAGTAGTGTACAGTAATACACCAGACTAACAAGGTAATACGAACAGGGATAAAGGAAAATACCAAACATACAAATATACTCACCGAATGCAAGAATGCACCAAGAAATGGAGGATGAGGCTAAACCAAAGTATAAGAAAGGGAATGATCAAACACTCAAAAACCTAGCAACAGTCACAGATAAATCCACGAAAAGCCTTATCCAATCCAATAACCACCACCAACCTCCAACCATGCAGCATAAGTCAGCTCTGACAATGAGTGCTAGCCAAGGCACAGATTATATAAGAGATGGGAGTGGCCAACAGTGAAAAGCTGAGAGCCTTAATGCAGGAAAGCTTCCAGGAGCTCTCAACTGAGCAGATTTAGGCTATGTGCACATGTAGAATGGTCCACTGCGGATTTTTCCGCAGCGGATTTTATAAATCTGCAGGGCAAAAATACTGCGTTTTTCCTGCGGATTTACCGCGGTTTTTGTGCGGATTCCACTGCGGTTTTCTATTATGGAGCAGGTGTAAAACCGCTGCAGATTATGCACAAAGAATTGACATGCTGCGGAATGTAAACCGCTGTTTCCGCGCGTTTTTTTCCGCAGCATGGGCACAGCATTTTCGGTTTCCCATAGGTTTACATTGTACTGTAAACTCATGGGAAACTGCTGCGGACCCGCAGCTGCAGATCCGCAGCAAAATCCGCATCGTGTGCACATAGCCCAACTCCTGCACTGCTAAAAGAAACTTGCACCATTTAATATTAAGGCGAAATGCTTCTAAATAATACAGGAGTAGTAGAAATCAGACGCTGTGGGTTCTGACTCCTCTGTCGCGGTAAACCCGTGACAGTATGTGAGTAACGAGTATAAAAAGCGAGATCAGGAGCTGAACCTGCTCTATATATAAGCAGGCGTAGGCCATGTTTTATAGCTGACATCCATCTTTTTGCTGAGATAGCTTCAATCATGTCAGTTATAAGTACCACCATAGTATTTGGTGCTTTCTTGATGATGCAAGATTTTGTTTTTTTGTTTTTTTTTGTTTTTTTTTTTTTTTTTTTTTTAAAGAAAGCTGCGTAAACTGACCTGCATGTGTTTTTTTAAATCTGCAAATTGTATCTTTCGAGAGGAAGAAGAGTAGAACTCTATATACACCTATAGTAAGCAGCAATGCTAAAAGTCAATATCGACCCTATAATGAGCCTTGTCACATGACTTCGGATAAAAGTCCAAACCAAAATCTCAATTTGCAGACTGCACTGATGAGGGGCAGTACCCCGACACAAAGTGTGAGATATGGTTTCGCTGGGTGAGATCCAATTAGTAAAGTTTCACTTGCGGTGAGCTTCATGTCACGCCGAGGCAAGGAGACAGCCTCCTCTGTAAAATATGCAAATTGTCTCTTCAGAGAGGAAGAGGACTAGAACTCTATTGCAACCTATAGGAAGTAGCAATCCTAAAAGTCAATATCGACCCTTTAAAGGGAACCTGTCACCCCCAAAATCGAGGGTGAGCTAAGCTCACCGGCATCAGGGGCTTATCTACAGCATTCTGGAATGCTGTAGATAAGCCCCCGATGTATCCTAAACCATGAGAAAAAGAGGTTAGATTATACTCACGTGGGCAGGCCGTCCCGCTGCAGGCTGCTCCGGTGGGCGTCGCGGTCCGGTCCGGGGCCTCCCATCTTCATAGGATGACGTGCTCTTCTGGTCTTCACGCTGCGGCTCCGGCGCACTTTGTCTGCCCTGTTGAGGGCAGAGCAAAGTACTGCAGTGCGCAGACATCAGGAAAGGTCAGAGAAGCCCAGCGCCTGCACACTGCAGTACTTTGCTCTGCCCTCAACAGGACAAAGTACGCCTGTGCCGGAGCCGCAGAGTGAAGACTAAAAGAGGACGTCATCTGATGAAGATGGGAGGCCCCGGACAGGACCGCGACACCCATCGGACCGGACCACAGCAGGGACCGCCCCTGGGTGAGTATAATATAACCTTTTTATCAGCTTTTAGGATACATCGGGGGCTTAACTACAGCATTCCAGAATGCTGTAGATAAGCCCCTGATGCTGGTGGGCATAGCTCACCCTCGATTTTGGGGGTGACAGGTTCCCTTTTAAAAGGAGCCTAGCCACATGACTTCGGATAAAAGCCAAAACCAAAATCTATGATTGCTACTTCCTATAGGTGGCACTAGAGTTCTATTGGGTTTTATTTGCGGATACACAGACTAGAATGAGAGGAGGAAAATATGCAGGTAAACACAGGCGTTTTCAATTGCAATCCTTCAGCAGAAAAACACAAAAAAAGTTTTATTTGAAAAGGGAGATATCAAAAGTAGACAAAAAAAGGCAGCAGGAAAAAGGCATGTAATAAAATGCACTCAAAAATGAAATGCAAAAATGCAAGTAAGCAATTTACCTAATAGATGCAGAAAATCTGCAACATTAAAGTTGCATCAAACACTCATCATGGGAATGTAGCCTTAGACTGCGTCAAAAGTAGTGTCTAACAGTTTCAGCAAAGTAGATGGGATTTATAGAAATCTCTTGTCCACTTTACTTCTTTCCAAGAACAGGATAAACTGACCTACAGTATGTGTTCAAATCTGCAGTATGTCAATTTCTCTTGCATGTACACTGAGTTTTCTGTGCGGATGTTCCCAATAGACTTGCACTAAATGCGGAAAATCCGCAGGTAAACATTGCACATGCGTTGTTAGTGCATTTCCATGACGGAAACAGATAAGAAATGAATGTAATCAGCACTTAATAAAGTTTTGCCAAAGACAAATACTGAGAAGTATCAAAAACAAAGCAACACTATTGAAAGCATAACACCAACAAGAAACAAAAAAAAATGCAGTGTCAAAAAGGCGTGTTAAAAAAAAAACAAAACACAAAAGCGCAATGAAAAACAAAGGGGAAGAAAGGTGACTACATCAACTCACATTGTTTATTTCATTTATTTGCATAGTTTTTCCTCCTCTGCTTGGCAAGTCAACAAGCTAGACGGCCTGGACAATGTGTAATCAACATATCAGTAAACATCATTGTTTATCCTGCGTCTCTGGTCATCCAGGAATATCGCACAATATGCTACATCAAATTTCAACTTACATGTTAATATTACACATTTATGCGAACAAATGTCTGCTTTCTTTACCAACAAGAAAGAAACACACAAATTCAAAAGTCAACATATAGGTAATAGTCAATGACTCCTGGCTTACTGAAAATGGATGTCTGTTTAAATCAAATTAAAATGCCGTGTCGTCACAGAAGAAAAGCAGCATTTTTAATTTTGAGTCTATTATATCACACCGCGAGTGCAAGAGTAGATTGTACCATGCAGAGGCTTGGGTCTGCACAGGAGCTGGAGAAACAACGGAGGAAATCATTCAAGATTCAGCTTTGTTGCACCCAAACTAAAGTATTAAGCATCTTTGCAAATATTGTTGTGAAGGTGGTGATTTATGGATTATGTATTTTTAATAAGTATTTCCTACACCTAGAATATTGTAAATCTCAAGAATTCAGAGGACAGAGGCCAAAAGTGTGTTCATTTGACCTCTGACTGACCAGAATGTGCTGGTAGATCGTTTGTTTAAAGCGAATCTGTCAGTATAACGGTGCCAACCTGACAGTGTCTGTAGGTTACTGAGCAAAATCCTGCTGATTAAAATGATACCTGGGTTGACAAAATCTGTCTTGTGGTTGTTGTTTAATCTTTATTTTCAGTTAGTGAGATTCTCGTACTCAAGGGCGGGCCTGTGGGGGGGGGGGGGGATCTTCATGTGGTGCTCTGCTTAGGTATTCATACAGGTCACTGATCCTCAGTGACCTGCCCCATATTTTAAGTACTGCATATAATATTGTGTGGGGAAAAAAAAAATTCATCCTGTAGGCCCCAGTGATGTAGTATGATACAATGGCTAATGTGCATATGTTCATTTATGATTTGGTCGTATTATTGTTAGTGATGAGCGAATATACTCGTTACTCGAGATTTCCTGAGGTGTCCTCAGAGTATTTTTAGTGCTCTGATATTTAGTTTTCACCACCTCAGCTGAATGATTTGCATCTGTTAGGCAGCATAAGTACATGTGGGTATTCCCTAGCAACCAGGCAACCCCCACATGTACTTATGCTGGCTAGTAGCTGTAAATCATTCAGCTGCGGTGATGAAAATTAAATCTACAAGGACTAAAAAAAAAATACTCGGAGGTCACCCGAGCATTCTCGAGTAACGAGTATATTCGCTCATCACTAATTATTGTGAAAAAAAAAAATCATCAAAATGCCGGTGGCGGCGGCGCCGCCGCCTGCGCAATAGTATCTATCGGAACGCGATAGATGCTACTGCGCAGGCACCATTTTGATAGGCAAAAAATTTGGGGGGCTTTATTAACCCCTTACTGCCATCGGATGTACTATTACGCCGATGGCATTATCCCTGCTTTGATGCAGGGCTCCGGCAGTGAGCCGACCTCAAAGCCAGGACATGTCAGCTGTTTTGAACAGCTGACATGTGCCCGCAATAGGCGTGGGCGGAATCACGATCCATCCGCGCCTATTGACTAGTTAAATGCCGCTGTCAAACTGACAGCGGCACTTAAACGCTTCCGGCCATCCGGCCGGCAATGCACGCACTGATGACCCCTGTCATGATTGGGGGTCATCGGTGCGTCACCCATAGGGGTGGAGCCGCATATTCATGACTAATGGGCGGCACCACGTGACCGCTCATACAGGAGAAGCTGTGGCGCGGAGAGGACGCTTCGAGGGAGCCGGGTGAGTATTTTCTTTCCAGCGGTCGGGCGCACAGGGGGTGGGAAGGGGGGGGGGGGGACGAAGATCAATACAATGATTTTTCATTTCTTCTCTCCAGCGAACGCTGCTGGAGAGAAGAAATGAATGGGGGCTTCAGCACCACGCTGGGGGGACAGCGCTTACTGTAGAGCGGTCTCCAGCACAGCACACGGACTGCACACGGACAGCATCCGTGTGCGGCACGTGTTTTACACGGACCCATTGACTTTAATGGGTCCGTGTGATCCGTGCGCTCCCACGAACACTGACATGTCTCAGTGTTTTGCACGCAGACACATGGTCCGCGAAAAAACGCTGACTATTGCAGAGACACATTGATTTTAATGTGTCTACGTGTGTCAGTGTCCAGTACGTGAGAAAACTGACACCTCACGTACCGGAGCCACTGAAGTGTGAAACCGGCCTAAGACTCGTAATGTCTATGAATGTCTATGAACTCGTAATGACCTGGAGAATCACAATGGCAGGTCAGTTTTAGCATTTTCATTTAGTGAACCTAGCAAAAAAGCCAAATAAAACAAGTGTGGGATTGAACTTTTTTTGCAATTTTAACCGCACTTGGAATTTTTTTCCCGTTTTCTAGTACACGACATGTTAAAACCAATGGTGTCGTTCAAAAGTACAACTCGTCCCACAAAAAATAAGCCCTCACATGGCCATATTAGCAGAAAAATTAAAAAAGTTATGGCTCTGGGAATGGGGGGAGCAAAAAACGAAAATGCAAAACTGAAAAGCACTCCGGGTGTTAATGTGTTAAAGTGGTGTCGACAGCGGCGCCATTTTGATGGATCCAATTTTTTTTCTCCAGCAAAACCGCGCCTGCAGCAGCGCTTGCGAAGTAGCATCTATCGGAATGCAATAGATGCTACTGCGTAAGCGCCACTTTGATGAAGATATGTTTCTTTCGCTCCACAGTACTATATGAGTTAATCATAAATTAATATACAGTTGTGCTCAAAAGTTTACATACCCCTGCAGAATTTTTGCTTTCTTGACCTTTTTCAGAGAATATGAATGAAAAAAACGTTTTCTCCACTCATGGTTAGTGGTTGGGCGAAGCCATTTTTTGTCAAACTACTTTGTTTTCTCTTTTTAAATCAGAATGACAACCCAAAACATCCAAATGACCCTTATCAAAAGTTCACATACCCTGGTGAGTGTGGCCTGATAACATGCACAGAAGTTGACACAAATGGGTTTGAATGGCTACTAAAGGTAACATCCTCACCTGTGACCTGTTTGCTTGTAATCAGTGAGTGTGCATAAAAGCTAAGTGAGTTTCTGGGATCCAGACAGACTCTTGCATCTTAGGCTACTTTCACACTAGCGTCGACCGACGCACGACGAATTGCGTCGTTGCGACGTACCGACGCTAGCAGTACCGACGCAAGCACTTTTGCAGGATGCGTTTTTTCTGCAAAATGACGCATAGCGACGTGCAGTGCACGACGCTAGTGTGAAAGTAGCCTTACATCCAGCCACTGACATTTCTGGAATCATGAGTCATGAAGAAAGCAAAAGAATTGTCAACAGATCAACGGGAAAAGGTAGTTGAACTGTATAAAACAGGAAGGGGATACAAATAGATATCCAAGGAATTGATAATGCCAGTCAGCAGCGTTCAAACTGTGATTAACAAATGGAAAATCAGGGGCTCTGTAAAAACAAAACCACAGTCTGGTAGACTAACAAATGTCTTCCACAACTGCCAGGAAAATTGTTTGGGATGCAAAGAAAAACCCACAACTAACATCAGCTGAAATACTGGACTCTCTGAAAACTAGCGGTGTGGCTGTTTCAAGATGCACAATAAGGAGGCACTTGAAGAAAAATGGGCTGCATGGTTCAGTTGCCAGAAGAAAGCCCTTACTGCACAAATGCCATAAAGTATCTCACCTACAATACGCAAAACAGCACAGAGACAAGCCTCAAAACTTCTGGAACAAGGTAATTTGGAGTGATGAGATCAAAACTGAACTTATTGGCAACAACCATAAATGTTACATTTGGAGAGAGGTCAAGAGGCCTATGATGAAAGGAACACCATTCCTACTGTAAAGCATGGAGGCGGATCACAGATGTTTTGGAGATGTGTGAGCTACAAAGGCCCAGGAAACTGGGTCAAAGTTGAAGGAAAGATAAATGCAGCATGTTATCAGCAAATACTGGAGGCAAATTTTCAATCATCAGCCCGAAAGCTGCGCATGGGACGTATTTGGACATTCCAACATGACAACAATCCAAAACATAAGGCCTACTCGACCTGTCATTGGCTACAGCAGAACAAAGTGAAGGTTGTGGAGTGGCCATCTCAGTCTCCTGACCTTATTATTGAGCCACTCTGGGGAGATCTCAAGCACGCAGTCCTAGACAGCCCAGGAATTTACAGGAAGTGGAGGCTTTTTGCAAATAAGAGTGGGCAGCTGTACCATCTGAGAAAATAAAGAACCTCATCCACAACTACCACAAAAGACTTCAAACCATCATTGATGTTAGAGGGGGCAATACACGGTATTTATAAATGGGGTATGTGAACTTTTGATCAGGGTCATCTGGATGTTTTGTGTTGTCATTATGATTTCAAAAGAGAAAACACAGTAGTTTGACAATAAATGGCTTCACCCAACCACTAATCATGAGTGGAGAAAAAGTTTTGGTGTGATCATTCATATTCTCTGAAAAAAGGCCGGGGTATGTAAACTTCTGAGCACAACTGTATGCATATTAGCCACTGTATCATGCTGAAGCACTGGCGCAGGTGTAATGAATGTTAATTTTTTTTCCCCCACACAATACTCTATGCAGTACGTAAAATAGGGGGCAGGCCACCGAGAAAACTTATGGTGGGAGTTGAAGCTCCGAGTTGCCAAGCGACAGCCTCAAAATCTTGATGATTTAGAGATGATCTGCAAAGAGTGGACCAAAATTCCTCCTGACATGTGCACAAACCTCATCAACTACAAAAATCGTCTGACTGCTGTGCTTGCCAACAAGGGTTTTGCCACCAAGTATTAAGTCTTGTTTGCCAGAAGGATCAAATATTTCTCTGCAAAATGCAAATACATTTATACAATGGGATTTTCTGGAATTTATTTTTGATATTCTATCTCTTAATGTTAAAATTAACCTATCCTTAAAATTATAGACTGTTCATGTCTTTGTCAGAGGGCAAACTTACAAAATCAGCAAGGGATCAAATACTTATTTCCCCCACTGTAACTAACATAAAATAGGAGCAGGCTGGAGAGAAGGGGTTTATAGCCTCCTGCGCGTCCATCAAATTTTGATCCTGACGTCCAAAACAAAATCAATTTCTGACATCATTTTCAGAGGAATAGAAGAACAATAAAGAAACCTGTAAACTAAGGGTATGTGCACACGTCAGGATTTCTTGCAGAAATTTTCCTGACAAAATCCAGACATTTCTGCCAGAAATCCGCATGCGTTTTTTTTTTTTGCGGATTTTATGCGTTTTTTTCCCTGACACTCCATTTTAATGGGAAATCCGCAAACATAATGAACATGTTGCTTCTTTTTCCGGAATGCGTTTTTTTTGCGGAAAAAAACACAACATGTGCACAAAAAATGCGGAATGCATTCTAAATGATAGGATGCATAATGTATGCGTTTTTTATGCGGTATTATTATAGCGTTTTTAATCAGGGAAATCCGCAAAAAAAAAACGCAAAAATTCCTGAAGAAATCCTGACGTGTGCACATTCCCTAAATTCGGCAAGAAATTTGACAGCAGGAAAAATTTGGAGGTCACATAGCCTGTTTTGTAGTAGGTCCTGCACTCTGAGAAGATTCCTTGGCTCTGCTAACAAGGGTGATAACATCCTTCTGCTGCCGAGGTTGTTTACTTAATTACTTCCCCTGTATCAGACAAGACAAACTGAAGATGAAATTGGAAGGTAATTAAGCAGATGTTGTGTCATTAGATTAATGTTTATATGACAACTCAAGCTAATTGCTCTGCACAGGGCGGTCTCACGTTACAAAGCACGCTGCAATCAGACAGAAAGGCTACGCTCCTGCCATGAGCTTTCGCCGAGTTTTTGATGTTACAGATTTTCTGCGCCTATTAAGCAAGTTAGGTTACTTGCGTATTTCACTGCGTTTAGTGCGATTTTATTTGTTTTTTACATGTGTCATCGCATTTTTGAAGCTACGTTTTGTTTTTTCTTTTTGGTAGGTCATTAAAATTAGGCTTCTTTGCTTTTGGCTTTGCCAAACTATGTTGATACAGCAGTGGAAACGCATTAAAAAAAAAAAAAAAAGTCTCATTTGGTTATGTCATGTTCTAAATAAAGCTGCTTTTTATTTTTTTAACATACTTTCTGGTTATTGGCTTTGACAAAACTTTATTGATCCTGTCATATGCATTTTTCAGCACATAATAATCTTTATTTTTATATAGCGCTAACATATTCCGCAGCGCTTTACAGACATCATCATCGCTGTCCCCGATGGGGCTCACAATCTAAATTCCCTATCAGTATGTCTTTGGAATGTGGGAGGAAACCGGAGTACCCAGAGGAAACTCACGCAAACACAGGGAGAACATACAAACTCCTTGCAGATGTTGTCATGGGTGGGATTTGAACCCAGGACTCCAGCGCTGCAAGACTGCAGTGCTAACCACTGAGCCACCGTGAAAACTCAAGAGTACCTGCAAGAGAAACCGTCATGTTCTGGATTCAGAGACGCACTGCAGGTAAGTTTACATAGCATTAAAAATCTCAATCCTATATTTTTTTTTTTACCTATCCAGTTTGCTAGAACTACAAGATTGAACTGAATAGCCTCAAAAGTACGGAGGACTGATCAACCACAAAATCTGTAAACTAGCAACAAAAGTCCCCCAACACAGCGCAGAGAATCAGTAATGTCTTTATTGAAAATACAAATTTTAAAATGTTTTAAGGAGATAAAGAGCAAACTGGAAAAACAGGATGGAAAGAAACATACAGGTCCTTCTCAAAAAATTAGCATATAGTGTTAAATTTCATTATTTACCATAATGTAATGATTACAATTAAACTTTCATATATTATAGATTCATTATCCACCAACTGAAATTTGTCAGGTCTTTTATTGTTTTAATACTGCTAATTTTGGCATACAACTCCTGATAACCCAAAAAACCTGTCTCAATAAATTAGCATATCAAGAAAAGGTCCTCTAAACGACCTATTACCCTAATCTTCTGAATCAACTAATTAATTCTAAACACATGCAAAAGATACCTGAGGCTTTTAAAAACTCCCTGCCTGGTTCATTACTCAAAACCCCCATCATGGGTAAGACTAGCGACCTGACAGATGTCAAGAAGGCCATCATTGACACCCTCAAGCAAGAGGGTAAGACCCAAAAATAAATTTCTCAACAAATAGGCTGTTCCCAGAGTGCTGTATCAAGGCACCTCAATGGTAAGTCTGTTGGAAGGAAACAATGTGGCAGAAAACGCTGTACAACGAGAAGAGGTGACCGGACCCTGAGGAAGATTGTGGAGAAGGACCGATTCCAGACCTTGGGGAACCTGAGGAAGCAGTGGACTGAGTCTGGTGTGGAAACATCCAGAGCCACCGTGCACAGGCGTGTGCAGGAAATGGGCTACAGGTGCCGCATTCCCCAGGTAAAGCCACTTTTGAACCATAAACAGCGGCAGAAGCGCCTGACCTGGGCTACAGAGAAGCAGCACTGGACTGTTGCTAAGTGGTCCCAAGTACTTTTTTCTGATGAAAGCAAATTTTGCATGTCATTCGGAAATCAAGGTGCCAGAGTCTGGAGGAAGACTGGGGAGAAGGAAATGCCAAAATGCCTGAAGTCCAGTGTCAAGTACCCAGTCAGTGATGGTGTGGGGTGCCATGTCAGCTGCTGGTGTTGGTCCACTGTGTTTCATCAAGGGCAGGGTCAATGCAGCTAGCTATCAGGAGATTTTGGAGCACTTCATGCTTCCTGGCACCTGCTCACAGTGCCAAAACCACTGGTAAATGGTTTACTGACCATGGTATTACTGTGCTCAATTGGCCTGCCAACTCTCCTGACCTGAACCCCATAGAGAATCTGTGGGATATTGTGAAGAGAAAGTTGAGAGACGCAAGACCCAACACTCTGGATGAGCTTAAGGCCGCTATTGAAGCATCCTGGGCCTCCATAACATCTCAGCAGTGTCACAGGCTGATTGCCTCCATGCCACGCCGCATTGAAGCAGTCATTTCTGCCAAAGGATTCCCGACCAAGTATTGAGTGCATAACTGAACATTATTATTTGATGGTTTTTTTGTTTGTTATTAAAAAACACTTTTATTTCATTGGACGGGTGAAATATGCTAATTTATTGAGACAGGTTTTTTGGGTTATCAGGAGTTGTAGGTCAAAATCATCAGTATTAAAACAATAAAAGACCTGACAAATTTCAGTTGGTGGATAATGAATCTATAATATATGAAAGTTTAATTGTAATCATTACATTATGGTAAATAATGAAATTTAACACTATATGCTAATTTTTTGAGAAGGACCTGTACATTGGACAGAACATGTATGATGACAATATAATCGGGTATAAATATACCACATGTATTACATGTGTATTACATCCAAGATAAAGAATTTAATATCACCTGCTTAAAGGGAACCTGTCACCCCCAAAATCGAGGGTGAGCTAAGCCCACCGGCATCAGGGGCTTATCTACAGAATTCTGGAATGCTGTAGATAAGCCCCCGATGTATCCTAAAAGATGAGAAAAAGAGGTTAGATTATACTCACCCAGGGGTGGTCCCGGTCCGGTCCGATGGGCGTCGCGGTCCGGGGCCTCCTATCTTCATAGGATGACGTCCTCTTCTTGTATTCACGCTGCGGCTCCGGCGCAGGCGTACTTTGTCTGCCCTGTTGAGGACAGGGCAAAGTACTGCAGTGGGCAGGCGCCGGGAAAGGTCAGAGAGGCCCAGCACCTGTGCACTGCAGTACTTTGCTCTGCCCTCAACAGGACAGACAAAGTACGCCTGCGCCGGAGCCGCAGCGTGAAGACCAGAAGAGGACGTCATCTGATGAAGATGGGAGGCGCAGGACTGGACCGCGATCACCCCTGGGTGAGTATAATCTAACCTCTTTTTCTCATCTTTTAGGATACATCGGGGGCTTAGCTACAGCACTCCAGAATGCTGTAGATAAGCCCCTGATGCTGGTGGGCTTACCTCACCCTCGATTTTGGGGGTGACAGGTTCCCTTTAAGGCACAGTTCAATATTGCATATAGGTAAATAGAGTAAAGTGCATGGTGCTCAGTCAAAAAAGTCTCAAGGCTGATATAAAATACTAATCGCATGTGAGAAACTCGGATGAGTCTCGCATGTCAATACCCGGCACTTGGATCGGAGCGTGCGGCCACATAGCAATACATGCAGCCGCACGCTCCGCTCCCGAGTGCCGGGTATTGACGTGCGAGACTTATCTGAGTTTCTCCCATGTGAGTATGAGCCCTAAGGTGCATAATCCCCAATCAGGGACAGTGTCATGCATATCAGAGATCAAGGGAACTAACTAGAGTAGCAAAGGTAAAGACCACAGATACATATAAATACCCAGAGTTCAGTTCCATCCAACATACCCCTTGACGCGCGTTTTGATGGCAGTCTTCCTCAGACGGGGTGCATCCATGTTCCGTCCAATGTACGTTTCTCTCCATCCTGTTTTTTTTCCAGTTTGCTCTTATCTCCTTAAAACATTTTAAAATTTGTATTTTCAATAAAGACATTATGGATTCTTTACGGTGTGTCGGGGGACTTTTGTTGCTAGTTTACAGATTTTGTAGAACTGCAAGATGTCAGCAAAGATGAGCAGTGTCAAAACCCCTCACCAAATTAACATCGTAGGGACTTGGAGAGCTACACGCAGTGGCTTCGGTTAACTCAAAAGACATTATACACAGATATACATCTTTCTTTGGCCAAAACAGAAACATCCCAAAACAGCATTTATCATTACAAAAGAGAAACACAATGGCAAAGGATACCTAAATTTAGAACACATTTACGAGTCCGCTGACCACCCTGCATGATACAGAAATGCTGAATGCTAAGGTATGCTTACTTTATGTACGTTTTTTCTGCATGAAAAATGCACGCTATAGCCAGAAGACGGCACACCATCTATAGCAGGACACCCATAAATAGAAACTTAAATAAGTGACAGGACAAAAACCCCAAAGAGTATATTAACCCCTTAACGTTCAATGACGGATAAATCCGACATTGGACGCCTCCCCCTGTTTGGTACATGCTCCGGTGATGAGCCAGCACCTTTTCCGGCACATGACAGCTGTCGCTGTAACATTGCAATAACGGGCGCTCAAAAGACCGTATACACACCGAACTGGTATCAATAAGCCCTCACCCGGCCCCAGATCCCGTAAAATGGAGGCGCTATGGGTCCCAGAAAATGGCAACTTTTTTTTAACAAACTTTGCATTTTTTTTTTCTCACCACTTAAATAAAAAAGAACCTAGACATGTTTGGTGTCTGAACTTGTAACGACCTGGAGAATCATAATGGCAGGTCAGATTTAGCGTTTAGTGAACATGGTTTAAAAAAAAAAAAAAAAACACATTTGTGGAATTTTTTTTACAATTTCACAGCACTTGAATTTTTTTTTTCCGTTTTCCAGTCCATGATAGCTTAAAACCAATGGTGTTTTTCAAAAGTACAACTCGTCCCGCAAAAAACAAACCCTCACACGGCCACATGAAAAAAAAAAAAAAAGTTATGGCTTTGGCAAGAAGGGGAGCAAAAAAAATGGAAATGCAAAAACGGAAATACCCCTGGTCTTTAAGGGGTTAACCCTGGGTCAGGTGCATCTCTGACAATCCCGAGTTCAGGAACAATGCGCTTGACAAGATAGAAAACCACCTATAACATTTAATAATTATCTTAGTTTCTAGGCTCTATTGTTCAAAATATTTTTATTAAACAAGAAGGTGAAGTGTACAAACATTATAATAATAACCATTGATATTAGTATCAACATTCTACTCCCCTCCCCCTCATCAGTAACACCACTACCACCATGGTGATACCATAACAGTTCATATACTCAATTTGTATATAACATGAGAAGGGGCAGAACAGGTCACACTTACAAAAAAGAAGAAACAAAAAGTAACAAAATATGTTAAGAGAAGAGAAAAAGAGAAAGAAAAGAAAAGACAAGAACGGAGGTCAGTACAAGTATAATGATAGGACTCCAACAACCTAGTAAGTTTCCATTATAAGGAACGAGGTAGTACACCCTGTGACACCCACAGCTGTAGATGTTGAGCCTCTTTAAATTGTATCCACGGATACATACCAGCTGACATCCGACCTGTCATCAAAAGCCCTCACCTCCTCCATCCTGCACAGTACATCCAACGCCTCCACCCAATCGATCCTCCTCGGGGCTACGGGGGATCTCCACAGACTGGGTATGATTTGGCGCATTGCATTCATGAAGTATGGCAATATATTCTTCTTATTTTTGGACACAGAGCCCGGGAAGATTGATAATAAAGCCATCTCTGGTGTCGCCTCTACTGGCTTGTTGGTAATGTGATTATATAGGGCAAATATGTCATTCCAGAGGGGCTTGACACCACTGCAATTCCACCATACGTGTAGCATGGATCCCACCGTCCCATTGCATCTCCAGCAGGTGTCCGAGATTGTCGGGTCAATTCTATGTAACCTAACGGGCGTTCTATACCACTGTGTTATAATTTTATAATTCAGCTCCTGGATTCTGCAGGACACCGACATCCTATGTGCGAATGTGAAGGCCTTTACCCACAATTCAGGTGCAATCTCCTTGTGCAATTCTTGTTGCCATTGTACTGTACATCTGAGAGGCCCATCTCCCATCCCCCCGGACACTATCAAACCGTATATCAAGGAAACAGAATGTGTCGGACCCTGTGACATAAAACAAAATTGCTCAAAAGGAGTGGACATGTGGTACGAGCCCCCCAACCCCAGAGACCTGATGTAACTCTGAAGTTGCAGATATTGCAGCCAATGCCCCGGCATCTGCCTCCTTTCTCCCAGAATCTCTCCCAATGATAGAATATCCATCTGGCTGGTCACATCTCTAATGCGTGGGACAGCCCCTGAGTACTAGAGAATACTATAGATGTTGACTGTTGTAGTTCAGGGGGGAGTCTAGGGTTACCAACTAAGGGAGTTAGGCTACTTTCACACTAGCGTTAACTGCAATCCGTCACAATGCGTCGTTTTGCAGAAAAAACGCATCCTGCAAAAGTGCTTGCAGGATGCGTTTTTTCTCCATTGACTAACATTAGCGACGCATTGCGACGGATTGCCACACGTCGCAACCGTCGTGAGACGGTTGCGCCGTGTTGTGGCGGTGCGCCGGGAGCAAAAAACGTTACATGTAACGTTTTTTGCTCCCGACGGTCAGCTTTTTACGACCGCAAAAGGCGCGGCCGGAACTCCGCCCCCACCTCCCCGCACCTCACAATGGGACAGCGGATGTGCTGGAAAAATGCATCCGCTGCCCCTGTTGTGCGGCGGAGACAACGCTAGCGTCAGTGACGCTAGTGTGAAAGTAGCCTTAACGGTCCCGGAATGGTCGCCAGGCTGAAACGCTTCGCAAAACGCCTCCAAGACCTCACAATAGTGTACAGTGTCGGAGATATATCCATTTTCCCTAGATCAACACAATATGGGAGCCAAAAAAAACCCAAACATAGGTTAGGGGATGATTCATATTCAATGTCCACCCAGAGTTTAGCTGTCTTATTATGGAATAAATCCAGGATACAATTTCCAATAGTCGCCGCATGATAGGCTCGTAAATCGGGCAAGCCCGCACCTCCATTTTCCCTACGCTGAACTAACTGGGCGTGACTAATACGTGAACGCCCGCTATGCCATACAAATTTTCTCATTTTATGTAGACCCAAAAAAAAAAAAAAGGACCCCTCCACATCCCACGGAATAGTCTGGAAAATATATAATATTTTAGGTAAATATCCATTTTAAGGGCATTAATTCTCCCAAACCATGACAGTGGTAAACGATACCAGGCCCTCGTCTCTTTCTCTATCAAACCCCGAAGTGGAAGGAAATTAAGATCAAATAATCTCTGAGGGTCAGCTGGGATATGGACACCCAGATATTTAATGGAGTGTTTATTCCAGCGAAAAGGGAAACTGGACTTATGCTGTTCCACCTCGCTTTCCTGAATATTTATATTAAGCAATTCCGATTTCTGCAAGTTAACCTTAAAATTACTCAACCTCCCAAATGTTTCAAACTCATTTAGTATAGATGGTAGACTAACTCTAGGGGAGGTCACATATAGTAAGAGGTCATACGCAAATAGAGCCAGTTTATGTTCCGTGCGACCCACTTGAATCCCCTTAATCGACTGATTTTGCCTGAGAGCATTAGCTAAGGTCTCCATTACCAGGATGTAGAGATATGGGGAGAGTGGACAACCCTGTCGCGTCCCGTTTTTAATTGAGAACGGCGCTGATAGCTGCCCATTTATTCGCACTCTAGCTGATGGATCATAATATAGAGCCATAATCCAGTAGCTCATCCTCTGTCATATACCTATTGCCTCTAGTGTAGCCTCCAAAAATCCCCAGTGAACCCTATCAAAGGCCTTCTCGGCATCGACTAATAGCAAACAAAGGAATCTCCCCAGCTCTGGCCCTTGAAATCAAGGATACTGTCTTGATAGTATTGTCCCTAGCTTCCCTACCCGGGACAAAACCCACCTGTTCTCCATGTATCAAATGTGGGATAAATGGATTAAGTCTAAGAGCTATCATTTTAGAGTACAGTTTAATGTCTACATTAATTAAAGAAATCGGCCGAAAATTGGAACATAGTGAATGGTCCTTACCGTCTTTGGGTATTACAGTAATGAGAGCCTGTGTAGAGTGGAACGGGAAGTGACATGTCTGTGAGATACTGTTGAATGCCTTCCCCATGAGAGAAACACATATATCCTGACACGTTTTATAGAACCTGGGTGTAAACCCATCCGGTCCCGGACACTTACCTATTTTTAGGTTCTGAATAGCCCCCTTTAATTCTATTTCTGAAAAGTCCTGTTACAAATTGTCTAATGTTTCCTCCTGTAAAATCCCCGGTGAATGTTTCTCCAAATACTCTACTATATGTCTTCTTGATGCTGAAGTATTATTCCCTTGTTGAGTTAGATTATATAGGTTAGAGTAGTATTTTCTAAATTCCTCTAATATCTCTGTCGTAGAATGTACTAAAGTTCCCACCGAGGAATTTATGCTAAAAATCGGGGTCTGTATAAGTCTAGGATGCAAGGATCTTGCTAGTTACCGTCCACTTTTATCCCCATACTCAAAGTAATGCTTACGTATCTTATCTCTTAGGGTACCGTCACACAGTGCCATTTTCATCGCTACGACGGCACGATTCGTGACGTTGCAGCGTCGTATAAGTATTGCTCCAGCGTCGTATACTGCGGTGACACATTGCAATACACGGCGCTGGAGCGATAATTTCATGACGTATTTGCGATGTAGAAGCCGTTGGTTACTGTGCGCACATCGTATACAACCTGTGTCACACAATGCAATCATGCCGCCACAGCGGGACACTAGACGACGAAAGAAAGTTTCAAACGATCTGCTACGACGTACGATTCTCAGCGGGGATCCGGATCGCAGTAGCGTGTCAGACAACGATATCGTAAATGCATCGCTGGAACGTCACGAATAGTGCCGTCGTAGCAATCAAAATTGCACTGTGTGACGGTACCCTTATACACAAGGACTTTTGTTCTAGTATAGCTAGAGCTAGTTGCCTCAAGGCAGAAATTTCAGCTCTGAGTATGTCACTTGAAGCTGACTTGTTGGCCGTCTCCTTAGTCCCCAATAGTGTCAATATGTCCGACAATTTTTGGGTCCTTTCCTTTTCAGTGTAGCCCCATGAGCTATGAAAATCCCCCTTAATATACATTTAAGAGCTTCCCATTTGATAGGCTCTGGTGTGGGATCTTGGGCGTGATCTATCGGAAAAGACTTAACTGCATCCTTAATAGCTAGCATACATATCTCATCTTTCAAACGGTTGTCATTAAGTCTCCATGTATAACCCCTATTTCCTCCTTTCCTCTGTACTCCCAGTTCCCCAAATACTGGTGCGTGGTCAGACCATAAGATAGTATCTATTGAACAACCAGGTTTACTATCCAACAAGTCATGAGAGATAAACAGGTGGTCTAGTCTAGAGTAACTGTTATGAACCACAGAGTAATAACTGTAGTCTCTGAATCCGGGGTGAAGTACCCGCCACATGTCCACTAGTTTGAGGGCCAACAATTCACTCCTCAATCTACGTAGCGCCGGGAGAGAGAGATAGAGGACCTACCCGATGACGAGTCCACCATAGGATCCAAAGTGAGGTTGAAGTCTCCACCCAGTATGATACGCGAACCATCCGCGAACTCTGCTAGCAGACGCAGAACCCCAGAGCCAAAGTTCACCTGTCCCTGATTTGGGAAATACACATTAGCCAACGTATACACAGAATCCTGTATATCGCCCCTCCGGGTCCAACTTCACATCTACAACCCCAGGCTGGAATGATCTATGCAAAGCTATAGACACCCCGCATGCCTTACGTGAGGAATGAGGACAATGAAACCAGGCCGGGTAGAATTTAGATACACATTTGGGTGTATTAGTGGCTACAAAATGTGTCCCTTGAAACATAACTATCTTTATTTTTTTCCTGTGAAAACGATATAACACCTGTTTTCTTTTTTCGGGTTTGTTCAAGCCCCTAGCATTATAAGTACAAAATGACGGACGACGAGCCCCTCACAACCCGGTATATGGAAGTGAGACCTCTCGGGTCTTCTAGTAACAGAGACTAAGGTAAATGTAAACAATTTAACCTGATAACATTTAACATAGGGTATTGATCAAATATTATATATTCCCAGGGTGGATAAAAATCAATGTTTTTTTAAAAAAATAAAAAAAAAAATCGGATTTTTTTTATTTAAATCGGATTTTTTTGATTTAAATCGGATTTTTTTCAATAAACTGCTTTTTGAGGAAAATATTTTACCATCCAAAGGTTCTTCCATCATGAGATAAAGCTGAGTTGTTTAACTCAGTAGAATAAAGGCTGTATATGTGTAACATTCACAATGCCATGCTCTTCCAGAGGTTTCTGTAGGATGCTGACTATCCAACAAGTTTGGGCATATCAACTGAATGGAAAAAGAAACTAAACCAAAAGTGAAACCAAGCTAGAAGTGTGGAATTAAAGGGGCAGTATGAACAAAATGTGGAGGCTATTAATAGTTTATACAATTAAGACATGCTGCTTTTAAACACCTACCTATTGCCATATAGTAAAACAAAAAAGATTTTTACTTACTTTGGGGTCCCCCCCTCACCCTGGCGTTAGATCGTTGCCCCTAGTTTCGTCCGTGTAACTATGGGCGCACATGCGCACTGCTCTCACTTCTCATTTTAATCGTGATTTATATTAAAAAAAACCTTTTGATTTAAATCAGTGATTTAAATCATGATTAAAATCATGATTTAAATCGATCCGATTTAAATAGAAAAAAATCTTTTGATTTAAATCGTGATTTAAATCATGATTTAAATCGGCGTGATTTAAATCAATCCACCCTGTATATTCCGGGGTAAACCAACAATCCCCTCAAGGCCTAAACCACCAAGGCCATTATTAGTAACAATTCCAAGTCCCAACTATCTTTGGAGAGTAAGGGTACCGTTACACAAAACGATTTACCAACAATCACGACCAGCGATACCGACCTGGCCGTGATCGTTGGTAAGTCGTTGTGTGGTCGCTGGAGAGCTGTCACACAGACAGCTCTCCAGCGACCAACGATGCCGAAGTCCCCGGGTAACCAGGGTAAACATCGGGTTACTAAGTGCAGGGCCGCGCTTAGTAACCCA
The DNA here is from genome assembly GCF_051348905.1 of Ranitomeya variabilis. Lineage (NCBI taxonomy): Eukaryota > Metazoa > Chordata > Amphibia > Anura > Dendrobatidae > Ranitomeya > Ranitomeya variabilis. Next base: position 190,954,543 of record NC_135236.1, read on the forward strand.
ATGTTTACCCTGGTTACCATCGTAAATGTAAAAAAAAAAAAAACAACAGTACATACTCACATTCCGGTGTCCGTCAGGTCCCTCGCCGTCTGCTTCCCGCACTGACTGAGTGCCGGCCGTAAAGTGAAAGCAGAGCACAGCAGTGACGTCACCGCTGTGCTCTGCTTTTACTTTACGGCCAGCAGTCAGTCAGTGCGGGAAGCAGACGGCGAAGACCTGACGGACACCGGAATGTGAGTATGTACTGTTTTTTTTTTTTTTTACATTTACGATGGTAACCAGGGTAAACATCGGGTTACTAAGCGCAGCCCTGCGCTTGGTAACCCGATGTTTACCCTGGTTACAAGCGAACACATCGCTGGATCGGTGTCACACACACACACACACACACACACCGATCCAGCGATGACAGCGGGAGATCCAGCGACTAAATAAAGTTCCAAACGATCTGCTACGACGTACGATTCTCAGCGGGGTACCTGATCGCTGCTGCGTGTCAGACACAGCGATATCGTAATGGATATCGCTGGAACGTCACAGATCGTGCCGTCGTAGCGACAAAAGTGCCACTGTGAGACGGTACCCTAAGACTTCAGGGAAACGTCACTACTAGACGAGACAAAGATTTTCAAGAGATCTCTCCACAGTCATGGGGCCGACGACGAGCGACCATTTCCTGTCTGCCCCTGCCTCGGCGTGACCGACTGCCATTGTTCCATGTTGGGTAGAGGCCTCAGGTTGTTTATAACTGGCCAATCCGGCAGTCTAATCTTAGGTATTTCCAATATTTCAAGGAACTTTGAAAGGTCTCCCATATGGCGAAAGATTGCTGTCTTTCCCCTTCTCTTGGCTAGGAGTTGAAATGGATAGCCCCAGCGATACTGGATATTATGGTCTATGAGCAACTTCAATAAGGGTTTCAGGGCTCTGCGAAGCTGTAATGTTCTGCGAGACAAGTCTGGTAGTACGACAAGAGGAGAGTCTTTATATAACAGGGAGCCTTTATCCCTAATTCCCTTCAAAATTGCCTCTTTTTCCTTATAGAAATGGATCCTACAGATGACATCTCTAGGTCTGGCTGGATCAGTTGGTTTTGGTCCCAGAGCCCGATGTATACGGTCTATTTCAATCTTATCTGTATGTTGCAAAATGTCCCCAAAGAATTTCTGGGCCCATTTTTCCAGATGGGTCGGTTCCACCTCCTCACTGAGACCACGTATGCGTAGATTATTGCGTCTATGTCTATTCTCAATATCATCCAAATGAGTAAGGATATCATTTATCTGTAGTGAATGGTCCTGCAGGACTTGGTGGTGAGAGTGCAGATGCTGAAAAAACTGCTCGTGTGACTTCTATATCCGCAATACGGTGTCCAATTTGTTTAATCTCCTCTCTGAGAGAGCCCATATCCTGCTTGTGGGACGCCTCCAGTTTACCCAGCAGGACATCCATTTCTTGTTTAGTTGGTATGGCTCTAATATGAGCCTTCCAGTCCCAGTCCTCATCTAACAGGGTTGTCGCAGAGGCTAAACCGCTCCCATAGGCAGCAGTGTGAGAGGATAATGGCGGTGAAGTGCACCTGTTGTGGAGTACAGGGCGCTGGGCTCCCTCTCCATGTCTGGATGGGGTGGATTCCTGGGACGAGTCCTCTCTTATAGCACCTACTCCCTTCTTCTGCCCGTTACCTGCCACCTCTCTGCTGTCCCGATCCTCCATCTCAGTCTCCTGCTGAGCGTGTGGAGCTCTGACCGGCGCCATCTTGGCAGGTGTATCTCCGGTCTGTTGGTGCACGGAGTGCTCCAGAAAGCGGGTAATTTCGCCTCCCTCTCTGCTCAGAGAAGCCGAGGCCGATGACGACCGCTTCCCACGTACCATCTCGGGTTTATCAGGTTCAGTATTGTGTCTGATGATTCGGTAAGCCGGGATTACGCCGGAGCTCAGTCTCTCTGCGTCTTATCCCGCCATAGGCAAGCCACGCCCCCCTAGTTTCTAGGCTCTAAAACTAATCAGAGACCGTTAGAGATGTATTAAGAGAGTATACAAAATCAGAGGCAAAAAAAAAAAACGTAACAAAAACATACCCAAATTCCTCTTGTTTGTAAGAAAACCACCCTACTTATTTCTACAAAATATCCAACAACGTTGCAATATTCATAAAAACAGGCAAAATAAACAACTGATGAAAAAAGAAAAAAAAAAAAAAAAAAAAACCACACAATTTCAAAAGTGAGAACCCTCAGGCGCAATGAGCTGAGAGGCCACGATGACACACCTGCTCTCCGCAAGGACAGCAGTAAAACTGACCGGGGGGGGTTTCAAGCAGCACCTAAAGGTAGGAAGTTACTGTGAGGGGCGGGATCCCCTGCCGCCTTGGAGAGGAAGGGGAACAAAAATGTATGAGCTACTGCGCGGATGCAGGGTGAAACCCATAAAAACATGATTTATTAGACAATTTACAAAATAAAAAAAATACAGAGACTGCTGAGCACAATGCCGGGACTCACGTGATATTGTGAACAGTGATAACATGCAAGAATATACAAGTAAAGATATGGCCCTGGTATACTCGTGTATTATGGGATACAAATTTCCCCAAGAACAATGGGCAAGTAATCAATAACTAATGCACTTACATGTGCAGACATCCCCGCCGCCAGCAAATAATAAAATTAAAGTATGTACATAACATACAGTTTCCTGGGTTTCTAATAGAAATCTCTGTAAAAATCAGAAGCCACAGATGGTCCGTGTGAAATCAAGTTTTATTCTTGCCCCCATTATTCTTGATGTGCGAGTCCCATCCAAGACTCGGATGAAAGAACAACATGCTGCCATTTTCTTTTCTCATGGTCACTTGGACAGAGAAAAAAAAGATATCATTCATCTGCACAGCCCTATGGAATAACACGGGTCAGTGTTCTGCCCAACCAAAAATTGCATCGCTCATGTCAGATTTATAGGCTCGCCTGCATCAGCCCTTCCAATTACTGTGGCATGTGACCAGCTTATGAAAGACATGTTCATTTCAGGCATTAGGCTGAGGACAAAAACTGCAATAGCCACATTCTCCATCGCTGTGCTTTATGGAAACCAATTACAGCTCATCAGTAACCCTAAAGCAAAGCTATAACCAAACAGAAAATTGCTTTACAAAGGCCTAGAGGCATCATTAAATAATGCAGTCGTGAGGAGTGGGGGTGAAGATGAATAGCATGTAGAGCAGACGTGGGGTGCAAGGGTCTTGCTCTAAATTCCAACAAATCCTGCAGATCTAGTACTACCATACACCTTTTAAGGCCCTGAGGCCCAAGAGCAAGTTTTCGTGCTCAATTTGCTGTGTCTTTTTGGTCTGTATCCAGACATGACGCACTCAGGGCCTCTAAAGCACCCGCCGGGAGGGAGGCTCTCTAAACATGGCGTCAACTAACAACATGCTAGTCAGAGATTAGGGAGATGAAGCAGGAGCTGTCAAAATGGAGTGCTTTGCCCAAACTACTACTACTGTCTCTCCTGTGACGAGGAAATCCTCTACTAGTACTCCACGGCATGCAGCAGGGAAGATCATGATGCCCAGATCTGGCATCTGACCTGATAATGCTGGCCAGGACTGAGCTACTGGGGAGGCTGAGGCTACTGGTGGACATACAGGGGTTTACTTATAGTTCCATCGAGAAGCGCGTCACTATGTAACCAATACGTTATTTCTGGGAGATGTAGGCTCATTGTCAGCCCAGTGATGACAATTATAACGAACGTTGGTGCACTCTGTGGATAAAGTGCAGGTAGAACAAATCTGCTACCTGCAGACCTTCTCCCTTCATCATTCATGGTGGAGCAGACACAAAATACAGGTAATAAGAGACTTCAAATATTTAAGGAAGAATATGCTGAGCTGAAAAGTGACATGTCTCTCAATCTTAACTCTTTGGTTTTAACCCAAGACTAGATGTGTAGTGCAGACTTCCACCAATGGCAACTGTTAGGCTGGAGTCACACTAGCATAGAATACGGACGAGTGCTATGTGAGAAAACATCGCATAGCATTCGGACCAGTGTTAATTTATGGGGAGCTCCCATCACAGTTTTTTCCTTAGGCATATTCTACGTGTGAGTGAAATTGCAGCATGCTGTGATGGCCGATATATGCGTACAAAGTCTCGCCAATGCAAGTCTATGGGTGCGAGAAAAAAAAATAAAAAATAAAAATCGGACACCATATGGACCATCAGTGTGGCTTGCGAGAAATACCCACACATTTTCGTCATTTCAGCCCATTGAGCCTTTAAATTTAATGAGGAAAAGTAGCGAGAAATGTAAAGCCATACGCATGTCATACGGATGCCATACAGATGTAATACGGATGTATAGGGGTGAGAAAATCGCATCATCGCATTAAACGCATTACACGCGGATGACCATATGGAGAACACTTGTGCGACTCTTGGCAGGGAGACTCGGACCGATTTTCCATACGGTAAGTGTGACGACGGCCTTAGGGGAAACCTCAAATGGTGCCTCAACTGTTGCACATTTTGCACAATGCTCCGCTTTGGATATCATATGGAAAAAGTAAAATTAGAGACTCTTCAAAGAGATAGGGATGCCGGTGGTCTAGAAATCCCTAATAGCTGGGTGTAATTTTCTAGCAACCCAAACACAACAGTTTTATGGGTGGGGACATATGGGCACCCTGGGAGTGACTGGCTTTCTCAGAATGCAAAACATTCCCTGACAGGGAGATCCACCTGTTCCTATCCTAATCTACAATGTGGACAGGCGGAGGCAGTTTGTGTTCAGGGGTGTAAGAGTGCACGCTACTCTAGAACAACCCCTTGTCAGAGTTTTACAAGCTCGTGGGTTAATAGCTGGGTAGCAGGCAGCTTGATATAGGGTGGGATATTTAAAAGCTTTATCAACTTCACTGTGAGTTCCTTCATTCCCATAGACTTTCCTACCTATATCTACACCTCACACATTTATTATATAGAATACACAGACAAACTTAGATACAGAAAATTACTTTAGTTATATAGTTTATACAGTTGAAAAGACAACATATCCAAGTTCAACAGATTGATGTAAAAGTACAAAGGAAAGGAGCACATGCACAACCACCATGCATGGTCTGATCCGCCCTATTAGAGCTAATCTTTATTATATTAAATTATTTATTTATGTTTTCTTCTTCTATGACCAGCTCATCAGACAGACTATTCCAGAGATTAAAGAGAATCTGGCAGACGGTTTTTGCCACTTCATCTGAGAGCAGCATAATGTAGAAGAAGAGACCTTGATGCCAGCGACTGATCACTTAGTTTACTGGGTGCAGCTGTTCTGACAGAGTTTAGATTTTGCAATGCAGCAGAGCTGAGAAAGCTAACCCCGCCCACAAAGCTAGCCCCACCCACAGCAGGCTCTTATATAAAATGGATATAGACAGTGAGCTGCTTATCACAGGAGGGGGCAGAGTCGGAATACTGTAGTCCCGTAATGCTAATCACAAGTGATAAAACCTTCACTATAAGTAAACAACAGCACACTAGGTAATAAGGGACACATCATTGAACTCTGTGTCCCATCCTCTAATTCCTGGTGTCTTCCAATTTCATAGCAAAAACCTACTGACAGATTCCCTTTAAAAGCTCTTATGGTAAAGAAAACACGGCTACTCTGGAAATTAAAAATTTACTTTTCTAGATGGAGTGAGGGTCCCTTATTTATTTATTTATTTATTTTTTTTAGGGGGATTTGCTTGAAATAGGACATTTCTGTGGGAGATTCAAAAGGTTTAATTTCCAGTATCTACAAATCCTTTTGTCATATTTGAAAAAGGCTCCTTTCAAGCAAAATGCTGATAGGCGCATGATTGGGAAAAGTAATAGGATGGTGCTTGCCATAATGGAACCGAAGAATAAAAGAATAACCTACTTAGATTTGCGATATACCAAAAAAAAAAAAAAAAAAAAACACATGTTCCACACAAACTTGAGCTTATAAGAGGGGATGTTAGATACCCTGGGTATTCTGCTTATCAAACGCACACCCAAGCATTGCTCGCGTCTATGAAGAATATGACTTAATTACCCCCACCAATCTATGAAAGCACTACTCTCTTGTGCGGAGCTCTTCCCTGAGCATGAGCGCAGGCATAATAGAAGGCCTGTACACAATCGCTGAGCAAGGGCTGACATGCCTGCTGGCAGAAGTGAGCGCATCAGAGCAGTGTTATAAGGGATCAGTGGTGGTTACAGGATCTCGACCACCTCCTATTAGCAGCATCTCAATGTATATAGAAAAGAAGAAAAAAAAAAGAAAATGATAAGTGCCCTTTATAAACTGATGATTATATAGCTAATTTATAGGAAAACATTACAACTTAAAGTAACCCTTTAATTCCAACAAGTTTGTCAACTAAAAATTCACATGCAGTTTGGTATTGTGCCTTGCAATAAATTGTTATTTACTACTTATCACATGATTCAATAATAAATTAAAACGACTTAACATTTTGCGGTATTCCAAATAAATAGTCCCATCAATAGTTATGGTACATGATATTCTTACAGATGCAAAAGACTTCCTTTGTACCAAAAATGCACAAGAAATAATTTAACTAAATGGCCTTGTATTTGTGGCCAGTGATGTAGCAGGGCTAGAAAACAGCAAAGTTCATAGTATCCAAGAGCCGGTAAGTGCAGTAAAACGTCATGTTCAGGTCATCAGAATACCGCAGAGGCAACTGCCATGTATCAGTCACAACCGCCCTTTGCGAAAAGGACAAGAATACAGTAAAAGCGCACAAAGTCCATACTGCAAGAATGAAAAAAGTGATAAGAATTAGGGTAAAATGGAACTTACAAAAAATGAGAATATAAGATCCATATCTTTATAACAATATATTTTCTACACAAACCAAATAAGAGTCCAAGTGACTACAAAATACCATTGTAAAACAAGTCCTAGAAGATTACAGATGAGCATGACCTTCAGCGAGCCGTACAACAATCACTTCTGAAGTCCCTGAATTTTGGACCGGAGCAAGCGTTGCATACAAAATGTTACATTACTGAATTTGGTAACTCATTTCTGTACAATTTAGGACCTTTTAATTTTCAAGCAAATAGACGCAGTATACATTATATATAATATGGTATATATTTCTTATTATTTATTATACACACTAACGCCATGTGCACACGTTGCAGATTTGGTGCGTTTGTTGCATTTTTTCTGCACAGATTTGTGACCAAACCTGACGACAGCAACGTGAATACGTTGAGTATTTCTGACTTGCAGATTTGATGCAGAAAATAATCTTCAGCATGTCAAGTCTCTGTGCATTTTTAACCCATTGAATGCACTGGAAAAAAAAAAAACACATCAAAAATGTAACACTTGAGGCTGCGTTTTCCTACCAAGAGATGCAGAAATGGTGCAGAAATTTCTGCAAATACTCAACGTGTGCACAGGGTTCATTCAGATGTCAGTTTTTCGATTATGAACAATAGAACCTATAATAATGAATGGGGCCAGTCACATGTCTGGTTTTTTTTGTTTGTTTGTTTTTTCACACAGTCTGGACAAAAATCACAAAGACGTGTTTAATATCGATCTGAGTGTCAATCAAAATCAGCAATGCAAGTCTATGGGTCGTGGAAAAAAAAAAATTCAGACAGGACCACCCGAATGAGGTCTGATTTTCATGGACTGTTAGAAGATGGAGAAGGAAAAAAAAAAAAACTGATGAAGCTTTGCTGAAACTGATGAAAAAAAAAAAAAAAAAATGAAATTAGTCTTACCGGTAATTCGTTTTCTAGAAACCTTCCACGACAGCGGTACCGGAGGATGTCCTGTCCCCCATTAGGGCGGGGAGAACACAAAGAAGTTAAATACCCTCCCCTTCCTGCCACCTCCAGTGTTTTTTCTGGACACAGTAGTATGTATAATTACCAACTCTGCAGGAACCCCTCAATAAATATAATCAATAGGGAGGGAAATTAGTGCTGTCGTGGAAGGTTCCTAGAAACCAAATTACCGGTAAGACATTCTATTTTCTCTAGTCACCTTCCACGACAGCAGTACCGGAGTAGTACCAACAAATAATTTCTTAGGGAGGGATGAAAGCCTGCAGAACTCATCTGCCGAATGTTAAATCCCTGTTAAAGTCTTATCTGTAGTGCCTGGTGAACGTGTGAACCGACGACCAGGTAGCAGCTTTGCAGATCTGCTCCGTAGATGCGTCTCCTCTCTGCCCATGATGTCGACACTGACCATGTAGATTGGGCCTTTAGTGATAAAGGAGGGCATAAGTTCTGAGATGAATATGCAAGGGCTATGGCTTGCTTAATCCAATTGGCAATTGTGTTCTTTGCCGCCTTTTTGCCCTTGTTCCTTCCCGAGTATTGGATAAATAAACTTCGATCAATCCTCCAGCTCTTAGTCTGTTGGAGGTAGAAAAGAACCGTCCTTCGGACGTCCAAGGTGTGGAAGGACTCTTCCTTCCTGTTGGAAGGGTTCGGGCAGAATGAGGGCAGCACTATGTCCTGACCTCCAAGTCTGACGTTACCTTAGGTAAAAATGATGGGTCTAGAAGAAGGATTATACTGTCAGTTGTTACCCTGAAATAAGGTTCTTGCATGGAAAGAGCCTGTATCTCTCCTACCCAACTAGCAGAGGCAATGGCTACTAGAAAGACCGTTTTGAGGGTTCGAACTCTTAAGGAAGATTCAGATAACGGTTCAAATGGAGATTGTGTCAGACTATTTAGTACCAAATTCAGGTCCCGGGGGGGGGGGGGGGCACGATTATGCACTGTGGGACAGAGTCTACTGGCTGAAGTCATGAAGCGTTTTATCCAACGATGGTTGGCCAAATCCTGATCAAAAAATGAACTGTGCAGAAACCTGAACCTTTAATGTACTCGGCCTAAGTCCTAACTCTAGACCTCTCTGGAAGAAGTCTAGGATCTGGGCAACATTCGGATGGAAAGGGTCCAGAGTATTCGGAGAGCACCATGAAGAAAATTTCTTCCAGACTGCCATAAATGGCGTTAGTTACCAGCTTCCTACTTTTCTGAAGAGTCTGAATTACTTCATAAGAAAGACCTCTTGCTCTCAGAATTTCTGCTTCAGTAGCCATGCTACGAGGTTCAATCTGTGTAGGTTCAGTTGTAATAAAGGACCTTGATGAAGAAGGTTGCTCTTGTGGGGTAATTGTATTGGACCCCTCGTGGGCCATCTCCAACAGTGCACTATACCAACCCTTTCCCATCCACATAGGGGCAATCAGAATTGTAGTGACCCGTTCGGATCGGATTTTCTGGAGAGTTTGACAGAATCGGGATAGGCGGGAAAGCATAAGCAAGGTCGAACTCCCAGGGGTGTGAGAAAGCGTCCGTGCCCAGTGCTTTGTCTGTCATGTTAAGGGAAAAATATGCTTTTAGTTTGGCATTCTGGCTGTTGGCGAATAAGTCTACGTCCGGGATCCCCATCGGGAAACTAGAGAGGAAGACTTCCTGATCCAGGCACCATTCTCCCGGATGTATATCTTTTCTGCTGAGAAAGACTGGCTGGGTGTTGGCAGACCCCTTTAGATGGACTGCCGTGATAGATAAGAGGTGCCGCTCTGCCCAGGAAAAAAAATTCTCGCAGCCAGATTTTTTAATTTCTCGAAACTCATACCCCCTTGATGACAGAGGTAAGCTACCGTGGTCACGTTGTCAGAGTATATTTTGACATGGTGACCCTGGAGAAGAGTCGATGCAGCCTTTAAGGCCTCCTCCACTGCCTTCAGTTCCCTGAAGTTTGATGAGCAGGCTCTGATGTTCAGAGACCATATGCCCTGGAAGTGAGAATTCTCTACTACAGCTCCCCATCCCCTTCGACTGGCATCTGAAGTGAGAATCTTCAGTGGGATCTGGTCCCAACTGACCCCCTGTTGAAGATTCGAGACAGAGCCACAATGTCAGCGATGTTCTGATGTGGTTGGGAAGGAGAACTTTCTTTGACAGGGAGCTCTGTTGCCTGTCCCAAGAAGACAAAACATGTGTCTGAAGGATTCTGGTATGGGCCTGGGCCCATGGTACCATCTGGATACAAGAGGTTAGGAACCCCAAAATGGACATGGAATGTCTCAGAGTAGGCATCCTCAGGGGTTTTGTACTTCATCCTTTGCATTAGATCCTGTTGTTGCTCTTTGGGTAGAAAGGATTTTCTTAACTCTGAATTCAGAAGAACTCCTAGAAATTTCTTCCTTGTGGACAGAAGCAGATGCGATTTTTCTCAGTTTGGTATCCATCTCAGGGATTCTGGGATTTCTAGGGTCCTCACCACATCCGTGTTTAAACGGGAGGTTGATGGAGCGACAATGAGCAGGTCGTCTAGATATGGTATAATGCAAATCCCCTGAAGCCGTATGAAAATCACTGCCTCCGCGATGATCTTTGCGAACACACGAGGTGCTGATGAGATTCCGAACGGGAGGGCATTGGACTGAAATTGCAAATCTTAGGAATTTCCTGAATCTGATGAATGGGGATGTGATAATATGCATCCCTTAAATCCACTGTAGCCATCACCCAGTTCTGACCTATCAGGGGAATAGCAGATCTTATTGATTCTATTTTGAATCTTCTGTATGTAATCACCCGATTTAAGGGTTTCAGATTGATAATTATCCTGTGCTTCCCTGAAGGTTTTCTGATTAAAAATAGGCGAGAATAGTGACCTCTGTCCATCTCCTGTTGAGGAACTGGGGAGATTACTCCCGTCTGGAGTAAATTCTGAAGGCCCGAGCAGAATGCATCCTGCGGATGGAGACTTTGTAGAGGGGTAACCCTTAGGCGACAAGGGGGAGGACTCTCGAACTCCAATCTTAGACCGTCTTGAATGGTACAGAGTACCCACGGGTTTGAAGAGATGGAACGCCACTGGCTGATAAAGTTCGAGGCGACCCCGAGGGAATAGTCAATGTTTATCTGGGGTCTGCTGGGTTTGGGGAACAAGGATATTCCTTCCCTTTCCCCTTTAGGGTAGCTCCAGCGGCCTGTTTTGCCCTTGCCTTTGAAATCCCTTTGAGAGGTCTGATCTCTTGAGGGACGAAAAAACCTCTTTTGGAATCCTCTGCTCGGGGAGCGCCTTCTTTTTGTCTGTGGCTTTGTCTAAAATATCATCCAGGGGCTGACCAAACAGGTATCTACCCTGAAACGGAATGGTACAAAGTTTCGCTTTGGATGTAATGTCGCCACTCCAGGACTTCAGCCACAGAGCTCTCCTGGCCGAGTTAGAAAGTACCGTGGCTTTGGATGCCACTCTGACAGATTCCGCCGAAGCGTCGGAAAGAAACCCCATAGCTTCTTGGAGAAGGGGAAGGGAATCTAGAATCACTTCTCTCGATGTTCCCTGGGTAAAGTGATCCTCTAGAGTACAGAGCCAACGAAACAGATCTAGCTACACATGTAGATGCTATGTTTGTCTTAATGAGGTTCCTGGATGTGTCCCAAGAATGTCTAAGGAGACTCTCCATTTTTCGATCCATGGGATCCCTGAGCTGGGACGAGTCTTCAAATGGCAGTGCTGTCTTTTTTGTCACTCTGGACACCTGGACATCCACCTTTGGTGTGTCCCACAGAGAGGTGTCTCCATCTAGAGGGAAGCAGTGTAACTCAGATGGGACACTAAGCCCTTTTTCAGGGGACTCCCATTCATGTAGAATGAGGTTCTGCATATTTTCATGGATCGGGAACCCTTTTAGTTTTTTGGGTTTTAAGCCCCCAAACGTCTCATCCTGCAGGGATTGCTTATCCTCCTCTTCCTCAACACCCATTGTCCCCCTGACCATACTAATTAATTCTCGTATGTCCTCAGAGGAAAAATAATATTTCTTATTATCTTCCCTGGGGTTAGAAGTGGAGTCCTCATTCTCCCACACATCTTCCGAATCAGAAGAATGTATTTCACCGGAGTCTGAGTCAGACTCTACCACAGATATTTTCCTCTTTTTTGGAGGAGGAGGAGGCTGTGGTAACACGGTCTGGGAAAGGGCAGATACTGATGACTGCACTTTAATAAGCGATTTGATGCTTTCAAGGAGGGACGGTTGTTCGGTGCGTAAGGCTACTTTCACACTAGCGTTAACTGCAATACGTCGCAATGCGTCGTTTTGCCGAAAAAACGCATCCTGCAAAAGTGCTTGCAGGATGCGTTTTTTTCTGCATTGACTAACATTAGCGACGCATTTGCGACGCATTGACACACGTCGCAACCGTCGTGCGACGATTGCGCAGTGTTGTGGCGGACCGTCGGTAGCAAAAAACGGTACATGTACGGCCGGAACTCCGCCCCCACCTCCCCGCACCTCACAATGGGGCAGCGGATGCGCTGGAAAAATGCATCCGCTGCCCCCGTTGTGCGGCGCAGAGAAGGGTAGCGTCGGTAACCTCGGCCCGACGCACTGCGACGGGCTGAGCCCGACGCTAGTGTGAAAGTAGCCTAACACCTCGTCTGTGCAGGATTGACAAAGCTTCTTGTATGATACAGGAAGCTTTGTTGCACATACGCCACACTTGCAGTCTTCCGTTTTTCTGGAAGATTTGTCCTTCTTGGGGGCAGAGGCCTTGTCTCCCTAGAAAGAGAGAGAAGGAAACTAAGTTTAAATGCCACCCAGAAGTAAAGAGGACCTTCATCCGCTACTCACAGTAGGAGGGAGGACGCCGGGCTCCGCAGACGCAGGGAGGGGGGGGGTTCGGTCACAGTCCACGGTCAGTCCACAGTCCAGACAAAACAGACAGACAGTGGGTCTTACCTGGTGGGGAATCCTGACCAGGGTTAAATAACAGAGGTCCGGCATCTGACACCACGTGCTCCCCCTCTCCCAGGTCACAGGTGCAGGGAAAGGGGGGTATCCCAGGCGAGAATGCCCCATATGGCCGCCGACTCCGGAGTAACAGCGGAGATGCTGGGCGCGCGTGTGTTCCAGCATGGAACGCACAGGGAACAAACCGGAAGTACTAGCGTGTCACTTCCGGTGCGCCATGATGATGAGGAGAAAGTCGGGGAGCCGCGAGGGGACCCCGGCCGCACGTCACCGCCCTGCTTTACCCCTCAAGGGGGCGCAGGAAGGGTGGGAAATAGGGGTCCCGAGTCCAGGCACGGCATGGAGACGGGAGCAGCTATACCAGTAGGAGAGCATCGCCCCCGACCCCAGCTGCCCGGCTAATGGTAAGCTGAACTGTGTGCTCCAGTCGCCGGCCACGGCAGCACCACAGGATCTCTTCATGCCCAATAGGGGACAGGAAAAACACTGGAGGTGGCAGGAAGGGGAGAGTATTTAACCTCTGTGTTCCTGTCCCCCCCATTAGGGCGAGGAGACATCCTCCGATACCGCTGTTGTGGAAGGTGATTAGAGAAAGTAACTGTTGAAACTTGGTCTGTTTTAAGGACGGGATCACACTTGCGAGAAACTCGCACGAGTCTCACATCTCAATACAAGGCAGTGCCGGGTATTGAGATGCGAGACTCGTGCAAGTTTCTCGCAAGTGTGATCCCGGCCTAACACACATAAGGGTGTATATATTTTTTTGTATTAGTTTTACAATTTGCCATTCACATTTCACACCCAGGTCTTGGCTAGTGATTCACAATGAGATGGCTTCCCTTTAGGAAACACAAAGGGTCTGATTCATTGGATTGTGAGGTGATGGATACAAAATTTGCAAATGACACTGCTGAAGTAGTGAGAATGACGGCAGAATACCTTCCAAACAACTTCAAAGAAAATCCTACTGCTCAAATGACAAAGTGCAAGCGCAAAACGTCAGTATAAAAGCACCTGCGCATTGTTCGCCAAAGCTATGATATCCGAGGCAAATCTGATGATGTCCGATTCAAGCCACCTTAATGCTACAGCCAAATGCGGCCTTAGCGGTCAGGTAGCCAAACGGGAGTCTTTCTGATGGACCAGGGAGAGGCCTGTGCTGGAGAAACAGAGGCTTTAGTGAGCTAACATGATTTTATTTAATTTTTTTGTAGCTATCCTGCCTTCTGTATTTTTTCTTTTTTTTCTTTTTCGTTTATTAAACAACATAATTAAGACATATGGTTAGCACATATTCAAATCAGAACACATACAATCATACTGCCTTCTGCATTTTTGCACTTCTAAAGCTGGTCTGTTAACAAATTTCCCAATATCAACTGCATATGTTATTAAAGAGATCTATTGGCTCTGATGAGACTGGTGTACTTGCTTTAAAAAGCTGTCGGCATAGTTGTATTGACCTTTTCATGCTTGATAATAAACTGTGCCAAGATTTCTATCTGTAGCTCTACTCGTGCAATGCTTATTTTAATAAGAAAAAGTAAAGTATTATATAGCCATTGATACATGGATTTTCTTTTCAAATGATTTTTATTGAAAATTTTTAACCACATCAACAAGACAGAATACGAGGGGGAGGGTACAGGTAAAGAGACATAGGGCTGTATGGAAGGAGAGGTAGGATGGGAGCACAAGGGAAGGTAGAGGAAGGGGAGGGATAAGAAGACAAATATAGTCTACGTGCGCAGCGCAGACAACATATACAACTAATGCTTATAGTTGAATACTCGCAAAGAGTGATGGCAGTTAGTAACTAATAACAGACAAATTAGATATAGCAATCTGAGAACTGGAAACCACTAAATGATTTCAATTATTAGATTATTCAATGACTCAAGAATTTAACCGTAATTTTGTTTAGAAGCATGTAATAGCATATAGAAGTAATATATTGTAAGACATACATGGATTTTCAAAAGTCAATACACCAGCCTCATTTGGACTAAAATATCTAGCAATTAATTTGAACAGTGAGAAAGGGAAATTAACGACCCTCAACTGTAGTCGTGAGGAAGGAAGCAAAATTAAATTACCAGGGTTGGTCATCTGTCAGGCAAAAGGTATCGGTCACTAGATTTTTGCTACCCCATCTCAGAACAGCATGATGTAGAGGCAGAAACCCTGATTTCAGCGACGCATCACTTACTTCACTGGATTCTACAGTTACTACTGTAGATCTACCAGTACTCTGAATGCGGAGTTCAGTATAACCCCGCCCACATCACTGATTGGCAGCTTTGTCTTTGCACTGTGCGTAGGCAGAAAACTGCCAATCAGTGGCGGGGCAGAGTTATACAGAGTTCATGATAACGGAGAACTACCTGGCAGCAGGCTTACTATAGTCCACTAATGGTTATCTCCTGCTGATAAAACAGTGATTTTATAAAAATGACACCAAGATGATATTCCCATGATAGGTTTTTGATGACAAGTATTTTTGCTGCACAAAAAAAAAAATGCAGCACCTTACAGTTTCAGCAAAGCAGAGAGAAAAAAAAAAAAAAAAAAACAACGGACGTCATAAAAAAAATGTGATACAAACATGTAAAAAAAAAAAAAAAAAAAAAAAAAAAAAAAAAAAAATGCAATGGAAAAAGCCAACAAGTAACCGAATTTACCCAATAGGTGCAGAAATGCTGCATAAAATCTGCAACATAAAAAAACCTCACCAAATACTCATCGTAGGAACGTAGCCTAACTAGGCGAGTAAGTGACAAGTCTCTGGAATCAGGGTCTCGGTTTCTACATTATGCTGCTCTCAAGTTACCGTATTTTTCGCTTTGTTAGACACTCCGGATTATAAGACACACCCCAAATTTTGAGGAGAAAAATAGGAAACAACTTTTTTCTTTTAATAAATTGGTGGTGCTTCTTATAATGCCATGCATCTTATTGCTTACCGGGGGCGGTGGCTGCGGTGAAGCAGGGTCCCAGAGTCGCTGCTGGAGGTGGCTGGAGTGGAGCGTTGCTGCAGGCTGGAATGAGGGGGTGTGCAGGTGTCCTGTGCTGCAGAGGGGCTCCAGTGCTGCAGGGATGCCTCCGATGCTGCAGGGGTGCCTCCGATGCTGCAGGGGGCTCTGCCGACATTTTGTGAAAGGCCAGAGGCCCCCAGCAGTTTGTCCATGCTTTAACCCCTTCCCGACCTTTGACGCATACGCTGCCGTCTGCTTCCCGCTCTGACTGTCTGCCGGCCGGAAAGTGAGAGCACAGCACAGCAGTGACGTCACCGCTGCGCTCTGCTCTCACTGTACGGCGGCACTCAGTCACAGCGGGAAGCAGACGGCAAGGGACCTGAAGGACACCGAAATGTGAGTATGTACGGTTTTATTTTTTTTACTTTTACGCTGGTAACCACGGTAAACATCGGGTTACTAAGCGTGGCCCTGCGCTTAGTAACCCGATGTTTACCCTGGTTACCCGGGACCTTGGCATCGTTGGTCGCTGGAGAGCGGTCTGTGTGACAGCTCCCCAGCGACCACACAACGACTTTCCAACGATCACGGCCAGGTCGTATCGTTGGTCGTGATCGTTGGTAAATCGTTATGTGAGACGGTACCCTTAGGGTTGGAATTAGGGCTAGGGTTGGAAATAGGGTTAAGATTAGGCTTGTGGTTAGGGTTAAGGATAGGGTTAGGGTTGTGTTGGAGTTACAGTTGTGGGTAGGGTTGGGATTAGGGTTAGGATTAGGGTTGGATTTAGGGTTACGGGTGTGTTGGGGTTGTGGTTAGGGGTGTGTTGGGGTTAGGGTTGTGATTAGGGTTATGGCTACAGTTGGGATTAGGGTTAGGGGTGTGTTGGGGTTGGGGTTGTGGTTAGGGGTGTGTTGGGGTTAGTGTTGAAGTTAGAATTGAGGGGTTTCCACTGTTTAGGCACATCAGGGGTCTCCAAACGCAACATGGCGCCACCATTGATTCCAGCCAATCTTGCGTTCAAAAAGTCAAATGGTGCGCCCTCCCTTCCAAGCCCCGACGTGCGCCCAAACAGTGGTTTACCCCCACATATGAGGTATCAGCGTACTCACAACAAACTGGGCAACAAATATTGGGGTCCAATTTCTCCTGTTACCTTTGTGAAAATAAACAATTGCTTGCTAAAACATCTTTTTTGAGGAAAGAAAAATGATTTTTTATTTTCACGGCTCTGCGTTGTAAACTTCTGTGAAGCACTTGGGGGTTGCACGTGCTCACCACACATCTAGATAAGTTCCTTGGGGGGGTCTAGTTTCCAAAATGGGGTCACTTGTGGGGGGTTTCTACTGTTTAGGCACATCAGGGGCTCTGCAAATGCAATGTGACGCCCGCAGAGCATTCCATTAAAGTCTGCATTTCAAAACGTCACTACTTCCCTTCCGATCCCCAACGTGTGCCAAAACAGTGGTTTACCCCCACATATGGGGTATCAGTGTACTCAGGAGAAACTGCACAACAACTTTTGGGGTCCAATTTCTCCTGTTACCCTTGGGAAAATAAAAAATTGTGGGTTAAAAAATCATTTTTGAGGAAAGAAAAATAATTTTTTATTTTCATGGCTCTGCGTTATAAACTTCTGTGAAGCACCTGGGGGTTTTAAGTGCTCACTATGCATCTAGATTAGTTCATTGGGGGGTCTAGTTTCCAAAATGGGGTCACTTGTAGGGGAGCTCCAATGTTTAGGCACACAGGGGCTCTCCAAACGCGACATGGTGTCCACTAACGATTGGAGCTAATTTTCCATTCAAAAAGTCAAATGGCGCGCCTTCCTTCCGAGCCTTGCCGTGCACCCAAACAGTGGTTTACCCCCACATATGAGGTATCGGCGTACTCAGGAGAAATTGCCCAAAAAATTTTAGGATCCATTTTATCCTGTTGCCCATGTGAAAATGAAAAAATTGAGGCTAAAAGAAATTTTGTGTGAAAAAAAAAAAAAAGTACTTTTTCATTTTTACGGATCAATTTGTGAAGCATCTGAGGGTTTAAAGTGCTCACTATGCATCTAGATAAGTTCCTTGGGGGGTCTAGTTTCCAAAATGGGGTCACTTGTGGGGGAGCTCCAATGTTTAGGCACACGGGGGCTCTCCAAACGCGACATGGTGTCCGCTAAAGATTGGAGCCAATTTTTCATTCAAAAAAGTCAAATGGCGCTCCTTCCCTTCCGAGCCCTGCCGTGCGCCCAAACAGTGGTTTACCCCCACATATAAGGAAACAGCATACTCAGGACAAATTGGACAACAACATTCGTGGTCCAGTTTCTCCTTTTACCCTTGGGAAAATAAAAAAAATTGTTGCGAAAAGATCATTTTTGTGACTAAAAAGTTAAATGTTAATTTTTCCCCTCCATGTTGCTTCTGCTGCTGTGAAACACCTGAAGGGTTAATAAACTTCTTGAATGTGGTTTTGAGCACCTTGAGGGGTGCAGTTTTTAGAATGGTGTCACTTTTGGGTATTTTCAGCCATATAGAACCCTCAAACTGACTTCAAATGTGAGGTGGTCCCTAAAAAAAATGGTTTTGTAAATTTCGTTGTAAAAATGAGAAATCACTGGTCAAATTTTAACCCTTATAACTTCCTAGCAAAAAAAAAATTTGTTTCCAAAATTGTGCTGATGTAAAGTAGACATGTGGGAAATGTTATTTATTAACTATTTTGTGTCACATAACTCTCTGGTTTAACAGAATAAAAATTCAAAATGTGAAAATTGCAAAATTTTCAAATTTTTCGCCAAATTTCTGTTTTTTTCACAAATAAACTCAGAAATTATCGACCTAAATTTACCACTAACATGAAGCCCAATATGTCACGAAAAAACAATCTCAGAACCGCAAGGATCCGTTGAAGCGTTCCTGAGTTATTACCTCATAAAGGGACACTGGTCAGAATTGCAAAAAATGGCAAGGTCATTAAGGCCAAAAGGCCAAAATAGGCTGGGTCATGAAGGGGTTAATGTATGGTGGACTTCGGGAAAATGGCCGCCGAGGCGGGCATGCGCAGATGGAGATCGAGAGATGAGATCTCAGCGCTGAAATCACATCTCCAGAGATCTCGGCGGCCATTTTCCCGGACTACGTCGCACAGGAAAGCATGGACGAACTGCCGGGGGGGTTCTGGCCTTTCACAAAGTGTCGGCAGAGCCCCCGCAGCAGCGGAGACTCCAGCATCACCCTGGGCAGCAGCGAACAACGTGGGCATCGGCGGCGGACACCCCCTCTCATCCCAGCCGGTAACGGTAAGCAGTATATCCGCTTTGTAAGACGCACCCCCATTTCCTCCCCCCTCCCCCCCCCAAATTTGGGGGGAAATAAAGTGCGTCTTACAAAGCGAAAAATACAGTAAGTAGGAAAATCCTGCTGTCACAAGATTTTTGCTATGTAATCTAATGGCAGCATGAGGCAGAGGCCTAGACCCAGATTTCAGTGATCTCTCACTTGAGCGGTGTGCTCATTTCCATACAATGAGAGTTTTAGCACCAGGACATTATCAGTGAAACAGACTAGCTGCCACCCGCCAAGTGGTCCGACACACCCCCTCCTGTGATAAGCAGCTCACTGCCAAAAGACAATGTACACAGAACGCTGTGGTGTGGGCGGGATTAGTTTCTTAAGCGCTGCTACATTAAAAACTGATTGTATCACAACTGTTGCACCCACTAAACTAAGTGATACATCGATGGATTCAGCTTCTCTTTTCCTACATTACGCTACTCTCAGATGAGGAAGCAAAAACCTGCTGACAGATTCCCTTTAACTCCTTAATGACCGTCAATACGTCACACCTGAGATATGAGAATAGCCTCCCCATACAGGTGACAATCCAGCAGCTGTCGGCTGTACACTATAGCTGACAACTTGCTGCATCAGCCACGATCAGTGTTGGCACCATCCAAATCTGTTTAACCCCTTAGATGGTGCTGTCAATAGTGACTACATCATATAAATGGTTAACAGAGTGTAGGGGCCTCCTCTTTATCCCCATCGGCACCCCGAGATCATGATTGTGTGGTTCCGATGTTTTCCATGGCAGTTCACGGTCAAATGGCGGCCTTAGAGTCTGATGGCTATAGTAATCTGTTCAGAAGTTAGTGACATTTAGGTGGTAAAAATACACATTTTTATTTCTGTCATGCCACTTTGCATCAATTCCTGAAAATCACCTGAAGGGTTAATAAACTACCTGACTGCAGTTTTCAGTATGTCGAGGGGTGCTGTTTTTAAAATGGTATCACGTTTGGGTTTTTTTTCCAAATAAATTTTGTAAATCTCATTCAGAAAATGAAAAATGACTGCTACATTTTTAAACGTCCTGACATGCTAATAAAATATTTTAAAAATGGTGCTGATTTAAAGCAGACATGTGGGAAATATGATTTATTAATGTTTTGCAGTGGTATGAATGTCTGGATTAAAGGGGTAATCATTCAAAGTTTGAAAGTTGCAAGTTTTTTTAAATTTGTCTTTTTTTTTTTTATAAATAAACACAAACCATATTGACCTAAATTTACAATCATAAAGTATAATGTGCCACGAAAAAAAAATAATCTCAAAATCACTGGGATTTTTTGAAGCGTTCCAGAGTTATTACCACATAAGGTGACACTGGACTGGTCAGATTTCAAAAATTTGGCTCAGTCCCGTCACTAAGGGGTAAGGATACACATGTAAAATATTTGGCTACTGCTGCAAGTTAGGAAACAGATATTTTTCAACCAATATGGAGGAGGTACCTGAACGGTTTAAAGGGAACCTGTCACCCCCAAAATCGAAGGCGAGCTAAGCCCACCGGCATCAGGGGCTTATCTACAGCATTCTGTAATGCTTTACATAAGCTCCCGATGTAACCTGAAAGATGAGAAAAAGAGGTTAGATTATACTCACCCAGGGGCGTTCCCGCTGCAGTCCAGTCTGATGGGCGTCGGTCCGGTCCGGGGCCTCCCATCTTCTTACAAGGACGTCCTCTTCTTGTCTTCACGCTGCGGCTCCAGCGTACTTTGTCTGCCCTTTTGAGGGCAGAGCAAATTACTGCAGTGCGCAGGTGCTGGGCCTCTCTGACCTTTCCCGGTGCCCTCAACAGGGCAGACAAAGTACGCCTGCACTGGAGCCGCAGCGCAAATACAAGAAGGACGTCATCGTAAGAAGATGGGAGGCCCCGGACCGCGACGCCCACCGGACTGGACCGCCCCCCTGGTGAGTATAATCTAACCTCTTTTTCTCATCTTTTAGGATACATCGGGGGCTTATCTACAGCATTACAGAATGCTGTAGATAAGCCCCTGATGCCGGTGGGCTTAGCTCACCTTAGATTTTGGGGGTGACAGGCTCCCTTTAAAGGGAAGATTGACTATCCCCTAGCTACTAGCTGCAGAACAAATGCAATAGAGATGGCACCATGCACACCTGATCCTAAATGTCTGGTCTTATTTTAGCAGTAAAGGTTATTCGGTTGTATGCAGACAGACATACAACTATTCCTCACGAGCTTGCAAGTGTGACGAATGTAAGATTAATGGAGTGGAGGAAAGTACTATTACTCTATGGCCGGGGTCACACTACCGTAGAATACGGACGAGTGCTATGCGAGTAAACATCATACAGCACTCGGATCAGTGTTACTCTATGGGGCAGCTCACATCAACATATTTTTTCTCAGGTGTATTCAGTGTGCGAGTAAAATCACAGCATGCTGAAATTGTCACCAAGACTCGACCGAAACTCGCCAATGCAAGCCTATGAGTTAGGCCGGGATCACACACAGCGAGATACCGCCGAGTCTCGCAGGTTAAAACCAAGCTCTGGCACTCCAGAGCGGAGCGTGCAGCCACATAGCAATACATGGAGCCGCATGCTCCGCTCCGGAGTGCCGGCGCCAGAGCTTGTTTTTAACCTGCAAGACTCTGCCGTATCTCACTGTAGTGTGACTCCGGCCTTAATGTTGATGATTATGGCTTACAGCCAATGAAAACCCAAAAGTCATTATCTCAGTAAATTAGAATACTTTATAACACCAGCTTGAAAAGTGATTTTAAAATCTGAAAAGGTTGGCCTACTGAAATGTATGATCAGTAAATGCACTCAATACTTGGTAGAAGCTCCTCTGTATCATTACTGCATCAATGCGGCGTGGCATGGAGGCGATCAGCCTGTGGCACTGCTGAGGTGTTATGGAAGCCCAGGTTGCTTTGATGGCAGCCTTCAGCTCATCTGAATGGGTCTGGTGTTTCATCTTCCTCTTGACAATACCCGATAGATTCTCTATGGGGATAAGGTCAGGAGAGTTCGCTGGCCAATCAAGCAGAGTGATAATGTTTGTAAACCAGGTATTGGTACATTTGGCAGTGTAGACAGGTGCCAAGCCCTGCTGTAGAATTAAATTTCCATCTCCAATAAGCTAGTTGGCAGAGGGAATATGCTGGTACACCGCTGCGCTCACTTTGGTCTTGATAAAACACTGTGGACCTACACTAGCACTGAGCTCTAATCTCCTGAGATCTCCATCTGCGCATGCGCCTCCCCCGGCAGTCATTTTCTCGGAGTCCACCGCATAGGAAACCATGGAACTGCGGGGGCTCTGGCCTTTCACAAAATGTCAGCAGAGCCCCCCGCAGCAGCGGACACCAACCGCAGCGGCGTGCCGCACATCCGAACAGCCGCTGCGGCCTGCAACGCTCCACTCTCTTCCTCCAGCCGTGACCCTGGGACGCTACTCCCCCACGGCCGGTAATGTATACCCACATTGTAAGACACACCCCCATTTCCCCCCTCCCCCCCCAAAAAGTGAGTCTTATAATATGAAAAATATGGTAAATAGAATGTCCGAAAATGACTTGGGGGTTATCAGGTTTATGCGCTACATGTATTTAAAAAAATGCTGCTTATGTCTTTATAATATCACAATATTGAGAAAAAGAAATAATCTTGCAGTTTTCACTCAGACCACTGGAGATATTTTAAGCTCATACTTCCAGTCCTTTTAGGGTACGTGTCCACGTTCAGGATGGCCGGCGCTTTGGACGGAGCGGAAAACTCGCTCCACCCAAAACTCCGCCCCCTCTGTAGACGCGATGTTGCCGGATGTGTTCATTGCACACATCTGGAATCATCGCACCCCACACATAGGGCCCTGTGTTTTACCTTGCGGCGGCGCAGCGTCACCGCAAGGTAAACAGACATGCAGCGATCCGCATGTCCGGAATCGCAGGGCCGCCGGATGTGTGTTACCACGCATAGTGGAGACGGGATTTCATAAAATCCCCTCCACTATGCTGTAACATCTGGACACTGCGGATGTCACTGCGGCTCTACGCAGCGCCAAACACGCAGGGTTTCCTGAACGTGGAAACATACCCTAAGGAAAGGTTTACAGCAGTTTCCTTATCATCAGAGACATGATTACAGTGACAGGTATAGGCTCCATTCACAGCTGAAAACACAGGATCCACCAATCACAATAGTCGATGTCACAGTTGACCCTGATCCCCCTCACATTGCAGTGACCTTTGCACATGCTTATAAGATGCTTTAATACAAAAGACAGGGCTTAAATCTATTAACTGTTGCTAATGTTCAAGTGGATTTCCTGAAACATGGCAGAGACGTAGACCTTACCCACAGTCCTGCCCAGATGTACGAAGAGCTGATCGCACCCACAATTCTAATGACGATTAAAGATCAACCGGACAGCGGATTTCTACACTGAAGGTGGCTATTAAACCAGGACGACAGCACCTCTATGCCCAAACCTTTGGTTTACCATGCCTGATCTGATGATAGGTTCTCTAACATTTTTCAGCCTTACAGACAAAAAAAAAAAAAAACACACATTCTGGGTGAAGACAAAGCAAACATCGAACGCATAAAGGGCACAAGCTGCAAGAGTCCAGATATTTAATACAATGTCACAGCACAATGCTAAAATTAGGCAGAGAGTATATATACACTATATAGAGACACACACGATCTATAATTAGTCTTTAGACCGTATTTAAGATCTTTAAAAATACGGTAAATATTGTAATTCTGGGTCCATTCTTTAAGGCGATGTTCTCCCAATTAAAAACTAATCTCACTCCATCTCTCTATAGCAGGGAGAGGTTTATAAGAAGAGGTTACACTTAGTATAGGATCAGCTAGGGGTCACGGTTTTTACAGCGATTCATGGATTTGAGCAGGTCTGGCCTCTCACCAACTTGGTTACGTATCTGCTTATTAACCTGCAGCCAAGTGCTGTATCCTGCCCGGCGAGCACAAGGCTACTGTACTGTTTAGCATACACATCTGAAGAAGTGAACAGGAACTCCTACTTGGGTGGGTACAATCTGATTACAGTACACAAAGTAATTACAGGTTACACAATTATAATTAAGCAAAGGATTGATTTTAGGTGCAGCGCCCTCATTGAACAGGCCGACGTCAGAAGCCGGCCTCGGGTTTGTCGGCTCCATCAGAAGCGGTTTTACATTATACAGCAATTCCTTTCTGATGTTGGAACCAGCCACATGAAGCCGGTAACTGCTGTAGGGCAGAAAATGGCTGAAAGTAAACAGATTCCATCATATACCAGATAAAAGTGTCCTCCCACTTATTTGGCATATACCCATATAAAAGTGGTGAGATTTTCTGCGCGCACATGGGGACAATGGACTTGCCGTGAATGTACACTTTTCAATAGGTAAAAGAAGCTAAAATATGGACTATATGTTCAGCGATTTAGCATGCAAGTCCTAAGATTTGGGAAAAAATGTTTGGTGCAGTTGTCTGGATAAATCAGATATGGAGCAATAACAATGCAGAGTAATGGGATCATAAAAATTAGACCTCAAACTATCTACATAATGTATGCGAATGGCCTCCATTGCTCTTACACGGAGACAGAAGTCAGTTTCCTTTGGCATACAAGATCACAGCGATTACTTTAGTTATGATATCATACCATAAAAGATCTGGTCAAAGCCATTGAATAAATACGACACTTGGGAAATGCATTCTGAGCTAGTAATGTGAGGAGGACCGAGGGGATGGATAGATAGATAGATAGATAGATAGATAGATAGATAGATAGATAGATAGATAGATAGATAGATAGATAGATAGATAGATAGATAGATAGATAGATAGATAGATAGATAGATAGATAGAGTGGGGCAAAAAAGTATTTAGTCAGTCAGCAATAGTGCAAGTTCCACCACTTAAAAAGATGAGAGGCGTCTGTAATTTACATCATAGGTAGACCTCAACTATGGGAGACAAACTGAGAAAAAAAAAATACAGAAAATCACATTGTCTGTTTTTTTATCATTTTATTTGCATATTATGGTGGAAAATAAGTATTTGGTCAGAAACAAAATTTCATCTCAATACTTTGTAATATATCCTTTGTTGGCAATGACAGAGGTCAAACGTTTTCTGTAAGTCTTCACAAGGTTGCCACACACTGTTGTTGGTATGTCGGCCCATTCCTCCATGCAGATCTCCTCTAGAGCAGTGATGTTTTTGGCTTTTCGCTTGGCAACACGGACTTTCAACTCCCTCCAAAGGTTTTCTATAGGGTTGAGATCTGGAGACTGGCTAGGCCACTCCAGGACCTTGAAATGCTTCTTACGAAGCCACTCCTTCGTTGCCCTGGCGGTGTGCTTTGGATCATTGTCATGTTGAAAGACCCAGCCACGTTTCATCTTCAATGCCCTTGCTGATGGAAGGAGGTTTGCACTCAAAATCTCACGATACATGGCCCCATTCATTCTTTCATGTACCCGGATCAGTTGTCCTGGCCCCTTTGCAGAGAAACAGCCCCAAAGCATGATGTTTCCACCACCATGCTTTACAGTAGGTATGGTGTTTGATGGATGCAACTCAGTATTCTTTTTCCTCCAAACACGACAAGTTGTGTTTCTACCAAACAGTTCCAGTTTGGTTTCATCAGACCATAGGACATTCTCCCAAAACTCCTCTGGATCATCCAAATGCTCTCTAGCAAACTTCAGACGGGCCCGGACATGTACTGGCTTAAGCAGTGGGACACGTCTGGCACTGCAGGATCTGAGTCCATGGTGGCGTAGTGTGTTACTTATGGTAGGCCTTGTTACATTGGTCCCAGCTCTCTGCAGTTCATTCACTAGGTCCCCCCACGTGGTTCTGGGATTTTTGCTCACCGTTCTTGTGATCATTCTGACCCCACGGGTGGCATTTTGCGTGGAGCCCCAGATCGAGGGAGATTATCAGTGGTCTTGAATGTCTTCCATTTTCTAATAATTGCTCCCACTGTTGATTTCTTCACTCCAAGCTGGTTGGCTATTGCAGATTCAGTCTTCCCAGCCTGGGCAGGGCTACAATTTTGTTTCTGGTGTCCTTTGACAGCTCTTTGGTCTTCACCATAGTGGAGTTTGGAGTCAGACTGTTTGAGGGTGTGCACAGGTGTCTTTTTATACTGATAAGTTTAAACAGGTGCCATTACTACAGGTAATGAGTGGAGGAAAGAGGAGACTCTTAAAGAAGAAGTTACAGGTCTGTGAGAGCCAGAAATCTTGATTGTTTGTATCTGACCAAATACTTATTTTCCACCATAATATGCAAATAAAATGATAAAAACACAGACAATGTGATTTTCTGGATTTTTTTTTCTCAGTTTGTCTCCCATAGTTGAGGTCTACCTATGATGTAAATTACAGACGATAGATAGATAGATATTGTGTTTGACGAGAAGCTTTCCCTGCTTATTTTATGGCAGATTTTGCCTTCCTTTGGAGATGTTGGTTATTGAGCCACAAAATGGTCCACGTAAGTTGGAACCTTTGTGAAAGTTTTTACATGCCTTGGGGTGGATAAAGTGGTTAGTTGACTGCTGCTTGTTTCTATATGCTGAATGTGCCGTGATCTTCCTTTGAAGGAAGAACTTGACCAACACGCTCTTTCCTCATTTCACTTTTGCCTAATTCAAATATAAAACTTTTAGCTCTATGGGGTTACCCAACTTATCAGAATTTATTTAAAGACCATGAGAGTCACTAAAAGAAAAAAAAAAAAACACACCATTTATCTATTCTTTACCCTAACAATCCAGCGCTGACCCTCTTGTGGCATTTTACCGATTTACATGCAGCCAACATGGGTGTTGCATCCACCGATTAGCTGCATCAGTCATATACTGGCTTGTGAGCACCGCAGGACAGTCAGCGCCAGGTTGTTGACGGAAAGAATTAGTGGTTCTTTTGTTTTGTTTTTATAAGTCGGCCACTGTTTTTAAAAACTTCTTTGAATCCATTTTGAATTTTCTGCTTCAAAACACTGGTGGAAAAACACAGACCAAACCGGCAAAGAGTCACTGGTGCTGCAGAAGAACATAACATGTTAAAATTGCTGTACAATGTAGCGGCAATGCCATTTTCCTAGGTCTACTGCAACCCGTTAAAAAATACATGCAATTATTTCACTTTCTCCTTTTCCGTTACCCTATTTTGTTTTAGATCACAATTAAAACTGTGAAATGTAAGAAAACTTTAAGGCTATATGCACACGTTCAAGAATGTCAGCAGAATTTTCCTGAACAAAACCGAACTTTTTCTGCAGGAAATCCGCTCACGGTTTTATAGCTTTTTTTGGCGGATTTTTCGCTTTTTTTCCCCCCGCAGCTTCCCAATGCAATAATATAGCAGCGAAACCACAATTAAAAATTAATGAACATGCTGCGTTTTTCTACTGCGATGCGTTTTTTTCGCGGGAAAAAAAACGCAGCATGTGCACAAAAATTGCGGAATGCATTAAAATGATGGGATGCTTAAGGTTTTTTGCATTTTTTCCGGGGAAAACAGCAAAGAATCCTGAACGTGTGCACATAGCCTAAATGTGTCTGGAGCATAGACATGTCGAGCATCTCCTCCTGTGGCTGTCGGAGCCTTGCCAATGTACTCCGACAAAAGCACAGGATGTGGCTACAAATGTAGCCACTTAACTTCTTCACGGCCATGGTTTTCAGTTCCGTTTTTTGCTCCCCTTATACCCGGAGCTATTTTTTTTTTATCTTTTGGTCAATATGGCCATGTGAGGGCTTGTTTTTTGAAGAAGGAGTTGTACTTTTGAAAGACACCATTGGTTTTACCATATCGTGTACTCGAAAACAGGAAATAAAATGCTGTGAAATTGCAAAAAAAAAAAAAAAAAAAAAAAAAAAAAAAGTGCAATTCCACAATTGTTGTTCAATAAATGCTAAAATAAAACTGCCGTGTATTTTTTTTGTACTACACAGCGTAAACTGACCTGCGGTGCATTTCAAATCTGTATCGCATAGAGCTAACCTGTCAGTGAAGCATTTTTCTGCCCATATGGTTGGGGGCAGCACAGAATGCTAATGTGGGCCATATCTGGCCCCCAAGACGCAGGTTGTGTACCCCTGATTTACAGCTGAAACGCTTATTACACTGTTGCCTTTAAAATCTCTGGTTGAGCTTCACAGAAGGATTATTCCATTTTATACAAATCTATTGGACAATATGAACCTAAACTTTGTAGCAGCGAGCTCTCAATGCAATTTGGTTTGTTTTGGCACAAAAAGTCAGTAACCCCTAAAGGCCACGTTCACACGCTGCGGGTTCCTCTGCGGGTTAATCCCGCAGCGGAATTGAAAATCTGCAGGGCAAAACCGCTGCGGTTATCCCTGCAGATTTATCGCGGTTTGTTCCGCGGTTTCCGCTGCGGGATTACTGCTGTACTATTGATGCTGCATATGCAGCACTATGCAGCATCAATAGTAATGTAAAAAATAATAAAAATTGGCTATACTCACCCTCTGACGTCGCGATCTCCCCGGCGCTGCAAGCGGCTGTGCCGACAAGGACCTTCGTGACGTCACGGTCATGTGACCGCGGCGTCATCACGGTCATGTGACCGCGACGTCACCACAGGTCCTGTTCGGCACAGCAACTGAGACCGGACGCCGCTGGCAGCGCTGAGAGGTGAGTATAGCATTATTTTTTATTTTAATTCTTTTTTTTTTTTTTACACCCAAATATGGTTCCCAGGGCCTGGAGGAGAGTCTCCTCTCCTCCACCCTGGGTACCACCCGCACATTATCCGCTTAACTTCCCGCAACGTGGGCACAGCCCCATGCGGGAAGTTAGCGGTTCAATGCATTTCTATGGGTGCAGAATCGCTGCGATTCTGCACCAAGAAGTGACATGGTCCTTTTTTTCTGCAGAAAATCCACGCGGATTTTCCACAGAAAAAAAGGATAGTCGGCACAGCGGGTTTTGTTTTCCATTAGGTTACATTGTACTGTAACCTACATGGAAAAAGGATGCGGACCCGCAGCTGCAAAACAGCTGCGGGTCCGCAGCAAAACCCGCAGCGTGTGAACATAGCCTTAGATACTCAAGTGCTCAGTGTGTTATAAGACTAATGCCCAATGCAGAGCTATAAAGTACCCTGCAGTGACCCTCAAAGGCAATCACGGGGTGTGCATATATTTAGAAGAGACGATTTCTCCCTAGACTAACCGAACATTTTCTGCAACAGAATTTTCCCATCTTTATTACTTTGCAGTCTTCTGTGCACTTTTAAATGTTTATCTCTTAAGATCTGGGAACATATTCCTTACAGTCTTGAGGCTTAAAGAGAGATGGATCCATTAATAATATTTACACCATGTATCTTCTTAACACCCGTATAAAATCACTGTACATGTCTTGCTGGGAAGCCACATCTGCCATTGTATTGTGCAAGATCCCACTCTATCCAAATGCATCTGGACTCTGGAGAAAATAAACATCCTGTTTTAAAGGTTATAACCTTACATAATTGAGTCATCTGCTAATTTAGCATCCCAATAAAAGATCTGTATATAATATTGGGACACCATCTTTTTTAACTCTAAGACCAATAGTGTAGAACAGCAGCCCTTTTGCACTTTATTCCACTAGTCTCCAGAAATGCAGCAATAGCTTCCTTGAGATCTCGCTCTAGTTTAGGAAGGCTCATTCTAGCGTCATTGAGAGCAAAGTAACCCAATAAATTACATTATTTCCAGCAGCTCTTACAGGAGGACATTTTCCAAAAACAATATGAAACCTTAAAAACATTCCACTGGAATAAAAACTAAAATATTTCCAGTTCAGAGAATCTTAAATGGTCTGAATTGTTCAGGTAAATTGATCTCATTTCACAAAGTGCCAAATAGACAATCGGCATATCACTTTCCTTAAAAATTATGTAGTGTTAACCCCAACCCAAAAAAAAAAAAAAATTACTGTAGAGTGACAACCGCCAACTAGGTGGCCTCTTGACTTAATATACTCTCCACTGCCTGTTGTCAAGTGTGTCATCTGTCTCCTGCAGCAGATGCCAAAACAGATTATCGGAGGAGGAAGCAGATCTGGAACGCAGACCTTCTGTCACAGGGCATGAAGGTATGACAGACAGGTGGGCTTTTAGGTCAGTACAGGTAAGATCTTGGACAGTTCATGTTGGCAATGAGGGAAAGAAATTTCAGCTCCTACAGTGCTGGCAAAATGCTTATAAAAAGAAAAAAAAAAAAAAAATCGCCCACTGAGAGACTGGATGGCATATTACAAAGCATGAGAATTGAACCTGTTATATCCCAAAACGCTATTAACTTGCAGAGCTGATCTGCAGGTAAATAGCATTAGAAAGGTGTCTGGTCACCTTATCTAAAACAGCTACAGGGAGAAAATGAACTTTATTCCTCCCAGGAGCTGCTTAGATGCTATGACAAAGCTGCTGGCCACCCGGCAGAAATACATTTCATTTTCTCCCAGTAGCTAGACTTTAAGGCCACGTTCACACGCTGCGGGTTCCTCTGCGGGTTAATCCCGCAGCGGAATTGAAAATCTGCAGGGCAAAACCGCTGCGGTTATCCCTGCAGATTTATCGCGGTTTGTTCCGCGGTTTCCGCTGCGGGATTACTGCTGTACTATTGATGCTGCATATGCAGCAATATGCAGCATCAATAGTAATGTAAAAAATAATAAAAATTGGCTATACTCACCCTCTGACGTCGCGATCTTCCCGGCGCTGCAAGCGGCTGTGTCGACAAGGACCTTCGTGACGTCACGGTCATGTGACCGCGGCGTCATCACGGTCATGTGACCGCGACGTCACCACAGGTCCTGTTCGGCACAGCAACTGAGACCGGACGCCGCGGGCAGCGCAGAGAGGTGAGTATAGCATGATTTTTTATTTTAATTCTTTTTTTTTACACCCAAATATGGTTCCCAGGGCCTGGAGGAGAGTCTCCTCTCCTCCACCCCGGGTACCACCCGCACATTATCCGCTTAACTTCCCGCAACGTGGGCACAGCCCCATGCGGGAAGTTAGCGGTTCAATGCATTTCTATGGGTGCAGAATCGCTGCGATTCTGCACCAAGAAGTGACATGGTCCTTCTTTTTTTCTGCAGAAAATCCGCGCGGATTTTCCACAGAAAAAAAAGGATCGTCGGCACAGCGGGTTTTGTTTTCCATTAGGTTACATTGTACTGTAACCTACATGGAAAAAGGATGCGGACCCGCAGCTGCAAAACAGCTGCGGGTCCACAGCAAAACCCGCAGCGTGTGAACATAGCCTAAGTAAGACGCTCAACGAGCACTATAACTCTGTTAACCCTATATCTGCAGGTTAATAGCATTTGGAGACATGACAAGTTACCTTTAACTAGTGGTAGATGAAGGCAGACCATTCTTTTCCATTTGTAGATTGTGAGCCTTCGCGGGCAGGGTCCTCTCTCCTACTGTACCTATTATGACTTGTATTGTTCAAGATTATTGTACTTGTTTTTATTATGTATACCCCTCCTCACTTGTAAAGCGCCATGGAATAAATGGCGCTATAACAATAAATAATAATAATAATAATAATAATAATAGGTCTTGTGGGAAAGAACACAAGAAAGAACGCTTTAAGTTAATAACCAAATATGTCATGAAACAGCATGGCCTACTGTATTCTTGCAGAAGCAGAAAAATATCACTATTCCACTCGACAACATTATATATTTTCCCCATTTTCCAGATGGTGAGCTTCCAAAAATACAATTAAAAGGTCTCTAAGGAAAACTTACCCTGTTATTTCCAGATTGATTACCCTCAAGACTCCATTGACAATAATATATTAGGGAAATGTTGTTAGAGCTTTTATTTTTATTAGTGGAATAACTTTAAGGGGTGTAAATATATTGTGGTTGCACATAGGCCCTGGAACCCGAATGAATGCCGCTGCACCTAGACTCAGTTTTAGGGTATGTGCACACGTTGCGGATTTGCTGCGGATCCGCAGCGTTTTTTGAGGTGCAGAAACGCTGCAGATCCGCAATTGACTTACAGTACAATGTAAATCAATGAGAAAAAAAAATGCTGTGCACACGTTGCGAAAATCCGCTGCGGAAACGCTGCGGTTTAAAGGGAACCTGTCACCACGTTTTTGGAAGATGGGATAAAAATAGCGTTAAATAGGGGCAGAGGTGGGCGTTACATTAGTGTGTGTGTTATGCGTTTATTACCCACCTAAGTTGCCGAAATAACTTTGCAAAGTCTCCGTTTTCGCCTGTCAATCAGGCTGGTCAGGTCGCATGGGCGTTGTCTTCCCCCAGATTTGGCGTAGTTTTCCGTTGGTGGCGTAGTGGTGTGCGCATGCCCAAAGTCCGGAATCCTCTTCCAGGGGATTTAAAATAGCGCGGTGTTCGTTATTGCATTGGTGATCGGTGGGCGCGGCCATCTTCCTTTGGCCGCGCGTGCGCAGAAGCGGCGCTCTGCTGGCCGCGGCTTCAGGAAAATGGCCGTGCGATATCCATCTGCGCACGCGCGGCATCCCGCGGCCATTTTCCTGAAGCCGCGGCCAGCAGAGCGCCGCTTCTGCGCACGCGCGGCCAAAGGAAGATGGCCGCGCCCACCGATCACCAATGCAATAACGAACACCGCGCTATTTTAAATCCCCTGGAAGAGGATTCCGGACTTTGGGCATGCGCACACCACTACGCCACCAACGGAAAACTACGCCAAATCTGGGTGAAGACACCACGCCCATGTGACCTGACCAGCCTGATTGACAGGCGAAAACGGAGACTTTGCAAAGTTATTTCGGCAACTTAGGTGGGTAATAAACGCATAACACACACACTAATGTAACGCCCACCTCTGCCCCTATTTAACGCTATTTTT
Source organism: Ranitomeya variabilis (assembly GCF_051348905.1). NCBI lineage: Eukaryota > Metazoa > Chordata > Amphibia > Anura > Dendrobatidae > Ranitomeya > Ranitomeya variabilis. The sequence continues at coordinate 190,987,544 of NC_135236.1, forward strand.
ATCCCATCTTCCAAAAACGTGGTGACAGGTTCCCTTTAAAAGAAGTAGCATGTCACATCTTTTTTGTGAGTCTGCAGCGTTTTTGTACCCATTCCATTATAGAAAACCGCAGGGGTAAAAACTGCAGCAAATCCGCAAGAAAACCGCAGCAAAACCGCACGAAAAAAACGCTGCGGAACCGCACAAAAAAACCGCAGGTGCGTTTTCTGCCAGGAGAGGCAGAATCCGCACCAGAAATTCCTAAGCCTAATCCGCAACGTGTGCACATAGCCTTAGAGGAAGCTTGGTGGAGCAAAAAAAAATAAAAAAATATATTAAAAGGGAACCTGTCAGCAAGATTATGCACAGTAACCAACACAGTGTCAGGTCGGCACCGTTATATTGATTAAAATGATACCTTGGTTGATGAAGTCCATCTTGTGGTTGTTTAATCTTTATTTTCAGTCGGATCACAGATAGCTGCTACTGTACAGGCACGGCCGACGACATTTTCAAATGGATTTTTTTAAAGGACCTACAGGAATACATCGAACAAGTGTGTATATCACTCATTACATATGCGATCAGGGTGCAGAGCAGGTGCTACAGCTGGCACCTGCCTGCAGAAGGAGAGATGGTGGCCCGATTCTAACGTATCGGGTATTCTAGAATATGTAGGTAGTATATAGCACAGGCTACGTACTATATTGCACAGTGACGTAGTATATAACAGAGCTACGTAGTATATAACAGCATACGTAGTATATAGCAGAGCTACGTAGTATATAACATAGCCACGTAGTGTATTGCACAGGTATGTAGTATATAGCAGAGCCACGTAGTATATAACAGCCACGTAGTATATTGTAGCAGCACGTAGTATATTGCACAGCCACGTAGTATATAACAGAACCGACACCCACATAGTATATTGCACAGTCACGTTGTATATTGCCCAGCTGCATAGTATATAGCACAGAGATGTAGTATGTAACACAGCCCACGTAGTATATAGCAACGTGGGCACTATATGCGTGGTTAAAAAAAAGACTTAAAATAAAAAAAACAGTCACCTTCCGAAGGCCCCTTGAAGTCCTGGCGCCTGTGTGCGGTGCACGCGGCAGCTTCCGGTCCCAGGGTTGGTATGAGCGCAGGACCTGTGATGATGTCGCGGTCACATGACCGTGACGTCATGGCAGGTCCTTCTCGCATAGCATCCCTGGCACCGGAACCTGCCGCTTGCACTGCCGAGGACAGCGCGCGATGTTGGAAGGTGAGAATAACCTTTTTTATTATTATTAGTAACATTAGATCTTTTTACTATTGATGCTGCATACGCAGTGCGTTACACCGCGATCCGTTAACGCTGGCATTAACCCTGTGTGAGCACTCAGTGCTGACTGCAGGGCAGTAAAGCAGCGGCCACTTCGCTGCCAGACTATGGCCATAGCTGATTGGTCGTGGCAATGGTCGTGGACCATGGTCGTGGGCGTTTTGCCACGACTAATCAGCGACTTGGATTTCCATGACAGAAACAGGCCGCGGCCAATGAATATCTATCTATCTATATATCTCTATTTTTATTTTATAATGTTCAATATGTAAAACAGGGGGCAGGTCACTGGGGGATCAGTGATCTGACAGAATCCATACACATGAATAGCTAAGCAGAGCATCAAATGAAGACCCCCCCCCCCCCACACACAGACCTCCTCGGAGCGCAAGCACATGATTAACTGAAAATAAAGATTACACAACAACCACAAGACGGATTTCATCAACCAATGTATCATTTTAATCAGTATAATGGCGCCGACCTGACACTGTAGGTTACTGTGCACAATCCTGCTGACAGGTTCCCTTTAAGGAGTAACTACAGCTATATCCCCTTCATTCAGGTCTTGGGACTTTTTTTGGTCTGTGTGCCACATTTATCCGATTACATCCCTTCCAAATGACTCATCATATAACAGTATGGCTGATTTCACACCAAGTGTCTTTACATTTTTAGAAGGGTTTAAATCCGTATTTCCCAAACTCCAGTTATCACGGACCCCACGGGTCATGTTTTCAGGATTTCCATAGTGTTGCACAGGTGAGAATTCCTGTTGCCTTGGTGATACTTCCACAATACTAAGGAAATCCTGAAAACATGACCCGTGGGGTCCATGAGGAATGGAGTTTGGGAAACACTGGTTTAAATGCAGATTTAAATGAAGTGGTGCAAAGAGCGCACCACTCACAGTATTGAAGACCACATGCAGAAAGTCTGGAAAGCCTTCAGATGCTTCGCAGAAATTAATGCAAAGTGAAATGGAAAAATTAAAGAAAACATTTTCCACTAATATCTTAATATAGCCTCAATTTTTATTTTCACAAGGGGGTAATAGGAGAAAATAGATTCCACAATTTGTAAGGCAAATTTCTCCACAATGCAGCAGTATCCCTTACGTGGTCAGAAGCTGCTCAGGTGCAAGATTTGGCCGAAATATATTGCAGACACCCTGGTGGTGCAAAAATGGCAGAAAATCTCTATAGTTGATCTTATTTTGGAAACTACACACTCCAAGGAATTAATTTAGGATTCTTTTCGGCTTTTTGAACTTATTAGGTGTTTTAAAATAATTTTGTAACATTGGATGATGAAAAAGAAAAATAAAAGTTTTCCTACTATATTGATGTAGCCACAAATGTTTCTGGAGCAGTGATAGCTACCAAGTGATACCTAGGTTGAGCACAACAGAATTGAGACCGGCTTAGTGGCCACTGCCAAGTACCATAGCACAGAGGTCCCCAACTCCAGTCCTCAAGGCCCACCAACAGGTCATGTTTTCAGGATTTCCTTAGTCCTGCCCAGGTGGTAATTGCAACACCTGTGCAACACAAAGGAAATCCTGAAAACATGATCTGTTGGTGGGCCTTGAGGACTGGAGTTGGGGACCTCTGCCATAGCACATTCACTTGATTGCGAGAGTGCAGCGCTCGGCAGCAGCTCCTAAGCAATGCACTGATTGCTGTGCTCCGTCCGTACATCACTTAGTGCAAGTGATAAAACAACTTTATTCTTCAGGTCAATACAATTACAGTGATACCAAAGTTATGTTGTCTTATTGTGTTTTGCTACAAATAAATAGATGTTTAAAAAGTGTAAGCTTTCCATAATCATATTCTGAGAACTAGAACTTCTGATTTTATGCCGACAGCTGTGTGAGGGCCTCATTTTTACAGGAGGAGTTGAAGTTTTTATTATTAACATTTTTGGGGTACATAGCATTTTTTGTTCACTTTTTACTACACATTCTAGTGCCAAATGAACAATTTACATAATTTCCTGAATTCCTGCTTTATTTTTTCTCTCTACTTTTGCATGCTAAAACACTTAAAAATAAATCAAATTAGTTTGTTTTGATTTTGTTGCCATATTTTGAGAACTATACCTTCATTGTACATCACATTTTTATTAGTTATCGCTTTTTTCCACAATTTTGTGAGACCGAATAAACAAAACAGCAATTCATAAATCGTGGTAAAAAAAAAAAAGTTTAAGACAACTTTATTCTTTGGGTCAGTACGTCTACAGTTAACACATTTATATAGATTTTTTAGGTTTTGCTACTTTTGCACATACAAATCTATTTCATACTAAATACACTGTTTTTGCATTGCCATATTCTGACAACTAGAACTTTTTTTTATATTCTTTGACAAGGCCATTTGAGGACTTGTTTTATGCGAGCTGTGTTGATGGTATCAATGCCATAATTTTTATTTTTCTTACATGTGACTTTTGATAATGTTTTTATTTCACAATTTAGGTGTCAAAAAGTAATAAAGAAAAAAGCTTAACCTTTATTGTGCTATTTTGCATGTCCTTCGCCATGCGAGCTACATACTGTGACAGTTTCATAGCTCTGGTCTGTCGGACACAGCAATGACAATTATTTACTCCAGTTCAAAACCCTAACCGTGACATACAAAGCCATCCACAACCTGTCTCCTCCAAACATCTGTGACCTCGTCTCCCGGTACTTTCCTGCACGCAACCTCCGATCCTCACAAGATCTCCTTCTCTACTCCCCTCTTATCTCCTCTTCCCACAATCACATACAAGATTTCTCTCGCGCATCATCCCTACTCTGGAACGCTCTACCACAACACATCAGACTTTCGCCTACCATGGAAACCCACCTCTTCCGACAAGCCTACAGCCTGCAGTAACCACCGATCAACCAAACTGCTGCATGACCAGCTCTATCCTCACCTACTGTATCCTCACCCATCCCTTGTAGATTGTGAGCCTTCGCAGGCAGGGTCCTCTCTCCTCCTGTACCAGTCGTGACTTGTATTGTTTAAGATTATCGTACTTGTTTTTATTATGTATACCCCTCCTCACACGTAAAGCGCCATGGAATAAATGCGATAATAAGGATTTACGTTTGTTTGTATATAAAGATGATGTTTTACTGACAAAAGGAAAAACAAGGGCCAGTGTGTTATTATAAGTGTAGTATGTACATGTATACTGTGGTCACTTAAAAATAAACTAGAATTATAAAATAATGTGTTAAGCATACTGCACTGTGAAAAAAATAAACATGTGAAAAAAAAACTGCTGGTCCTGCTCTGCCCCCATCAATTTTGAGGACTGACTACCAAATACTGAGGTAAGTTACTATAGTTAAAGACTATTCTGCTTGCGTATACCTTGTCACAGTGGGAAGGCTTTTCAATTCATCATAAAAAAAATAAAAATAAGCACCCTATGTTTTTTACGATTTATTTACTGTAGTGCTCCGGTGCATTATGTTTTTATTTATTTTACATTTTCTTTGTCTCGTTACTGGGACTTGAACTTTCACTAGCTTGATCGCTGGACTACTAAGCTGCAATACGCACGTACTGCTGCATGTCAGATCGGTTGGAGGGACTAAGACAACTGTACCTGCCAGAATCAAATGCGATTGGACGGCCATAGTAATCAGTAACGCATCCTAACAGTGAAAGAGGGAGACTTCTCCCTCTCACAACCATCACATTGGCCATTATTGACCGGAGAACCTTAGTGATTACACAGTGACAATCGGTACTCGCACAGTTCAGAGATGTTGCAGCAGAATATAATATACAGCCGCCACCTGCTGCTGATGGTGAAGACTGCTTATGAGCTGGCTTCATTACCGCACCATACATGCATGGCACCTGGCGGGAACTCCATGTCTGCTGTACTGTACATGTCGGGAAGGGGTTAAAGAGCATCGCCATTCCATGTATGATATTGGGAGAATAACCTAAAATAAGATTTGTATTTCCTTAAGAGCCTACATTACCAGCAACAACCAAATACATACAAGAAAATGGTGGCAAATATGGACACTGGTCAAAGTCTGATAGAAATCTAATCCAGTGACATGGCGAAAAGCTGTCATTTCACGTACTGGAACAAAATGCATGTAGTTAATGGGGCACCATGCTACCACAATAGCTGCCATGCCAAGACATGGACCCCAGAAGACTTCTGAAGGCGTCATGTCTTGGCACTGTAGTTGTGAATTGTGACCCTGTGGATAGAGACACTTATATGGAGTAATCCCACATACACCAGGCCATACAGATTTTTCAGATCTGGTCCCCTGCTTTCATGTCTATTGTGACGTGCGTTCACTGGTGTACAGGGGTCACTATGGGCACTCTGATCACAGCAAGCTACGATGTGCTGAGGGCGGGTGAACACCTTCCTAGTTACCTTTAACAGTAGCCTTTCATTGGGAATGAAATGGATGTCCTAGTCTCTGCTTCATAACCTGATGCTTTGGAGATTGCGAGACTTCGCTGTCTAGCCATCATAATTAGGCCCCTGTCAAAGCGATTCAGATCTTTTAGGACCAGTTAAACACTTACCGATAAGCGATTGTTTAATAGCATGTTTACACAGGATCGTTCAGCGCAGATCGGCTTCCATAGTTCTCAGCAGCATGAAACCTGTTTACACAGGACGATGCACTGCAGAGAACGACGATCTTTGGTGCTGCACAAAAGATCATTTCACCAGATGAACTAGCATTTTGTTCATTCATTGGCTTATCGGCAGCCCATTTACCTTTCCGCTTGCCTTTTTGGCTTTCACTGCATCAACTTCAAGAACTGAGGTGGGGCGTTAGACTGAAGTTTCAGTTGTGCGCTATAGAAAAAATGCTTTAAGTTATAAAAGGGTTTATCCACTTTCATTAAGGCTGGGTTCACATTACGTTAGTGGCGTCCGTTGGACTACGTTACACAGCGGCATACGCGGTGTAACGTAGTCTGTTTAACGCAGCCATTGACTCCAATGTCGGACGCATCACTAGCGCCCGCCCACAATGGGCGTGCGCTAGGGATGTGCCATCATTGAGTGACGGACCCCGAGACGCAGGCTGCAGCGTTTCCGGGTCCGTCACTGCTAGCGCAGATAGAGCTAGCAGATACTCCATCTGCGCTAGCGTGCTGACATACCGGCACTTGCGTTACAGCAGCCCGTTTAACGTATGTGTTGAACAGGCTGCTGTAAACGTAGTGTGAACACAGCCTTAACCTTTGTCTCAATTTAAATAAAGCTATACAACTTTTAGAAGAGATTGTCCAGTGGGGAAAAAAAGTTATCACTATTGGCCATTACTTATTGATGAATGGGAGTCCACCCGCTGGATACAGTAATGATCAGCTGAATGGGGAACTTTTTCCCCCGTGAGAAAGGCACCGCAGTGCTCCATTCTGGTTCTGCCAATCAAGGCAGGTCCCAGCAGTCCGACACCGACTGATAGGTGATCACTTGCTTTCACCAGACAATGCCATCAAGGCTCACCTCAAACCCCTTTAAGGCTCACCTAAAGAAAATGCCAGAAAATGACAATTAGATTTGCATTCTAATTCATAGCAATTTCTTTCTCAGCAGTCTTTGGCACTCCCATTGTAGTGAACGGTGCTGATCTCACAATGGGGACCCGCAGCTATTAAAACATTTATTACATAAAATGTCAATATGCCATTGTGCCACTGAATAAAAATTGAGCGGCCATTAAAGGGGTTGTCCTACACAATAAGAAAACATTGCTGCTTTCTGCCAGGTTTTGCAGCTCTGCACCATTCAGCTCAATGGAGCCAAGTCGAAACACTATACACCAGAGGTGTCAAACTGCATTTCTCGAGGGCCGCCAACAGGTCATGTTTTCAGGATTTCCTTAGCATTCCACAAGGTGCTGGAATCATTCTGTGTAAGTGATTAAATTTTCACCTGTGCAATACAAGGAAATCCTGAAAACATGACCTGTTGGCGGCCCTTGAGGAACGCAGTTTGACACCTCTGCTATACACATCCTGTAGATATCAGCGGCGCGGTTTTTGGAAGAAGGCAGCCATGATTCTCTAATCCTGGACAACCCCATTTAATAACTGCCAATCGTTTCTACAATACATCAGAACTTTGGAAAAATTAATACAGAAGTCTAAGGCTACAGTTGCTATTAGATGCCAAGTGTTCACGATGTAAGAAATCATGGATGGCGGCGTCTAGCTGAGCACGGCATTGTTACCGGTGGGGCTGTGATCACCGCAGTTATTCGTTCTTGTACGTTCTGCTGCTAGATAAAGATAGAAAGTTATGGCAAATATGTAACTTCAAAAATACATAGTCTTCCCAAGTTAAACAGGGCCTCAAACTTTCCACTACATCCCCATTGGGAGTCAAAAGGTCAATGCTAGCTCAGATAAAAACAATGGGATGTAGAGGAAATCATTCTTTTCAATTTGCCCAGAGAATCTGTGTTATTTTTTCTTTCATAGACTGAGTTAGGAAGCTCCGAGGACTGCAGACACAACGTCCAGGCGCTCTCCTATTTCTATGGACAATGAGAAGTGACAAAACTAACAATCAGAACTTGTTTTTTGCACTTTCAGAAAGCGGATCTTTAACGAGTAGTGCGGCTCTAAGTAGCTCAAGGGTAAGACAATTACTTCTGGATTCCACATAGGCCACCTATGCTACAAGAGATACAAGAAGTGCAAAGGCTTCATTGGACAGAAATCCTAATTAATCTCAACTTTTTAGGCAACAAACCAAGGTGTGTGGCATCATGCAGCTTTTGCATCGGGACTTTGCATATTTTGCGACAGTAAAGATATGTACACGTTAAAGGGAACCGGTCACCTGAAAAACGCTATTAACCTGCAGATATAGGGTTAATCTGCAGGATAATAGTATTCTGAACCTGCCCGGATGCCGGCACTTAGACCCACGCTGCCAGGAGGAAATTAACTTTATCCCCCCTATACAAGTATCAGATATCATCCGAGTGCAGCGCAACACCCTCAGACACCGGCAGCAGAGAAGATGGAGATATTACTTTCTCCGTCTCCTCCGCACCTGTGCTGCAATTCTCTCATGCGACAGACCACACTAGCATGACACTCAGATCACGCTCGAAGCAGATCAGGAGCCCAGTGTCAGTAACAAATTGCATCCGATGCTCTTGTATCTAATGTAATACGCTGGTGGGCCCCAAATCATTTAATCCTCTGTACTTTCTGGAATTTTTGGCCCACTGGGCGGTCCCATCAGTGATTGACAGCAGTCTTTGTATAAAGGCTCATGCACACTTCTGATTTTTCAATGTACCAGAAAAACAGATGGATTATTCTCATCAGAGTTAGATCAGTCTGGTCCAACTGTCATTTTTTTCTCATACATGGTGAAATTAAAAATAATAATAAATAATAATAAATATTATCATACATACATTTTAATTTTTTTTTTTTTAGCCAGCACTGATAAGCATGCCAAAAATGGGGCCGTCCCAAAAATGACACCCTGATACAGAACTAAAATTTCTAATTACAGTGCCTTGTGAAAGTATTTGGCTCCCTGCGACTTTTCAACCTTTTCCCACATATCATGCTTCAAACAAAGATACCAAATTTAGATTTTTTTGGGCGAAGAATCAACAAGTGGAACACATTTGTGAAGTTGAACAAAATTTATTGCTCATTTTACATTTTTGTGGAAATTCTAAAACCGAAAAGTGGGACGTGCAATATTATTCGGCCCCTTTACTTTCAGTGCAGCAAACTCACTCCAGAAGTTCATTGTGGATCTCTGAATGATCCAATGTTGTCCTAAATGCCTAATGATAAATATAACCCATCTGTGTGTAATCAAGTCTCCGTATAAATGCACCTGCTCTGTGATAGTCTCAGGGTTCTGTTTGAAGCACAGAGAGCATCATGAAGACCAAGGAACACAACAGGCAGGTCCGTGATACTGTTGTGGAGAAGTTTAAAGCCGGATTTGGATACAAAATGATTTCCAAAACTTTAAACATCCCAAGGAGCACTGTGCAAGCGATCATATTGAAATGGAAGGAGTATCATACCACTGCAAATCTACCAAGACCCGGCCGTCCCTCTAAACTTTCATCTCAAAGAAGGAGAAGACTGATCAGAGATGCAGCCAAGAGGCCCATGATCACTCTGGATGAACTGCAGAGATCTACAGCTGAGGTGGGACAGTCTGTCCATAGGACAACAATCAGTCGCACACTGCACAAATCTGGCCTTTATGGAAGAGTGGCAAGAAGAAAGCCATTTCTCAAAGATATCCTTAAAAAGTGCCATTTAAAGGGAACCTGTCACCCCGTTTCTTCAAGATGAGATAAAAATAGCGTTAAATAGGGGCAGAGCTGTGCTTTACATTAGTGTATTTTTTGTGCCTTTATTCCCCACCTATGCTGCCGAAATACCTTTGTAAAGTCGCCGTTTTGGGCTGTCACTCACGCTGGTCTGGTCATATGGGCGTGGTGACATCGCTGTTTCTCCCCCAGATCCTGCTCATCTTTCCGTTGGTGGCGTAGTGGTCTGCGCATGCCCAACAGGCGAATTCACTGCGCAGCTGAAGGAAAAGAGCGCGATCTGCGCTATTCCCCTGGTGATCGGTGGGGGCAGCCATCTTCCTGTGGCCGCGCGTGCGCAGATGGAGCGCTCTGCTGCCCGGGGCTTCAGGAAAATGGCCGCGGGATGCCACGCGTGCGCAGATGGAGATCGCGGCGGCCATTTTCCTGAAGCCGTGTTTCCTTTTTCTTATGGTTGCGTGTATGTATAGCCATGTTCATGTGCTTTTGGTAGGCTTTGACAAAAGGGAGGGTTGGCGTGGAAAAAAAATTGTCGATTACATGTTAATACATGAACAGTTACAAATAAGAAAAAAAAAAAAAAACTACATTTGATATTTGAGATGGGGAATCTTATGCACATGAGGTTTGAGAAAACACCAATGCAAGTGAAGTGGAGAGGGTTTAGTTGGAGATGAAATTTACCATCCAACTCTGGCTACGTATACAAAATAGAAAAACGATTACTATACCAAATACACCAAATATGTTTAATCTATTCAACCAACAGTAAACTCTGTCTAACTCATTATTATACAAGATCCATTTATGAAGGAGTCGGAGTCAAAGAGGAAGGGGGATAGAAAAAAAAAAAAAAAAAAGAGTCGGAGTCAGAAGTTTGGCTTTTGGACTCCACAGACATGGCTCTTTCATTTTGAATAAAAACCAACAGGTTTTACATTTCTGGTTTTAGTATTACAATTATGTTGCAACTTCCGCATAAAGCCACTCGACTAGAATGACATGTTTTTCATGTACTGAATATTCTGATTTCAGTCAGCTGCAAAGACTGGGCTCTTATCAAACGCTGTGCGAGTCAGCCATTGAGGGAAGTGCCAGCCCGACCACCCCATTACTACAAACGGGACGCACTACAAAATTGCTCCATTTGTGGCCCTTTTAGTAGAGCGATTACCGTAGTTGGTGTCCCACTCAGTAAGGTGCAGTGAAATTACAGAAGAGTTCTTTAAATCCAGTTTTACTTTATAGTACCTTTACAACCAAGTCATAAGCCCCAATAGTTACTTCCAGTACTGTTAGTAACCTGCTACTCATTACATTTTATTCAGTTGCACACCTGAGATTTGTTTTCTGCTCCATCTTTTTCCCCCCTAGGTCTGTACCCACAATTGGTGATTGAGATTTGTGATCTTTTAATGAAGAGGTAAGGATACGAACAGTAAATCACCAATAGCTCAGCCCTTACCATACATTTTGTGATTGTCCAGACTGCACTTACGCGTTCGTTCACCCTCATGCTTTTCAGTTGGCTACTTTCACCAAGTTTACCAAATGAGAACTGGAAATTGGGAAAATATGTCACCAATGTTAAGCTTATGTGTACTACATACATGAAGAAATGGGAAACATTTTAGTTGAGGGACACTGGAAAACCAAAAGAACTGCTGCAAAATAACCAAAAGATTGCCAACTGAACCCCTCCAACACGGGCGACAGGTTACAGACTGGAAGGACTAGGAGTAAATGGGGTCTAGATTACAGGAGCAGAGAAAGGTAGGTTTCAGGAATTTATGTTACAGCTACAGAATATGCCAATTGTATGGTAGAGGTGAGCTGCACCGATGGGACATCTTAAAAAAAAAAAAAAAAAGATTAACCCTTAATTAACCTGATAGAGAACATTTTGGGTTTTCTTTGCCATCTAGTCATACAAAATGAAACATTCTGTTTATTCTCTATGGGGCTATTGGAAAAAAATATGGGCAGCAATTAGTAGCCCTACATGGAATGAATGGAGGGGTGGTGGAGCATGCACACAGACACTCCATTCTAATAAAGATAAAAGCTCCGCGTTCTGCGAGCCAGTGCGGGTCCCAGCAGTAGGACCACCACTGATCAATACATTATCATTTGATTTCACAGGACAACACCTTCACAGTTAAAGGAAACCTGTCACATGAATTTGGCGGGACCAGTTTTGGGTCATATGGGCGGGGTTTTCGGGTGTTTGATTCACCCTTTCCTTACCCGCTGGCTGCATGCTGGCCGCAATATTGGATTGAAGTTCATTCTCTGTACTCCGGAGGACAGAGAATGAACTTCAATCCAATATTGCGGCCAGCGGGTAAGGAAAGGGTGAATCAAACACCCGAAAACCCCGCCCATATGACCCAAAACTGGTCCCGCCAAATTCAGGTGACAGTTTCCCTTTAAGTTTTGTCATCCTATACTGCCCAGAGATCTCCCCCCCCCCCCCCCCCCAACACTAATAACACATTTCCACCTCTTTGCCATCAATTGCACAAAATCTTAGAAAAAAAAACCTCAAAATACGTGTTACTACAAATAATAAACAAGACAAGTTTGTATGAAAGTGTTTCCAGCAGGTCTAGAGCGAGTGTCACTGATACTTGTATTTGATGATATTTTTAATACTGTAAAGGTCTCTGAACAAACTATACAAAAGTGTAATGCAGGGAAAAAAAAAAAAAAGGTGGTGGGGGGGTTCAAGAGTGTGCTGCTCTGACGAAAAAAAAAAAAAAACACAAACAAAAACACAACACTATTTGATCTAAACAAATGAGTGGCCTTCACAAAGATGACTTCTAGAGAAGCATCACTGACGGTACCAGCCTCCGCTAACCTAACAATTTAGTAGCCAACCAATAAGATAAGGTGGCCAAACATATTAGAAGAATTTCAGAACCCATAGACATTAGGAAGACCTGGCAACAATTGAGTATTTTACTTGGGAACTCAAACTATTACGACATCAAATGTCAGGGGAAAGATGGGCTGGACATGTCAGATTCCAGCCTGCGAGATCCTTTGTTCTCACAGGACATACACCGCCAGCAGAGATGACAGCAGCTTTTTGCCATTGTAAACACCTGCACGCTTGGCCGAGCCGAGTGGGGTGTGTGACTGCTATCTAAGGAGAGTGACCACCATAAGCATGTGGCCAAATTGGATTCTCTGCTGCTTGTGTACAGAAGAAAAGATCAGGGTCAGGGATTATTCGGCAAGCTATAGGGCTCACCGAATAGGAGAGGGAACACGGATACCTGGATCGCTCCGGCTGATCAGCTGTCCAGTGCCACAGTCACAACACATGAATGGAGAGCCCAACAAACAGGCTGTCACACAGCCGCGACACATGTAGCTGCGGCACCGAACAGCCGGCACAATCCAGGAAGCTGGGTTCCTTCTGCAGCATATTCAGTAAGCGCTATAGCTTGCCGAATAAGCCCTGACCCAATCAAATTCGCTCATCTGTAGTAGTGGGGCAACTTATAAGCAAAGATTATAAATGAAGCTTCACTTAAAGCTTTATTGGCTTTAAAACCGTATTGAGCCCCCTTCACACGTCTGTGTTTGCAGTATCCGTTTAACTTATGCAGCTACACACGTCCATGTTTTTATAAGAACTTACTGTAACATTTCAGCAAGTGAAATGTCACTTATTACTATTATTAATTTATATAGCACCATTAATTCCATGGTGCTGTACATGAGAAAGGGTTACATACAAATTACAGATATCACAGTAAGCAAACTAACAATCACAGACTGGTAGAGAGTGGCGAGGACCCTGCCATTGCGGACTTATATTCACTTATTGAAGCGTTTTTAAATCCACAACCCTATGAACAGCAAAGCAGACATCTCATTGGGCCCAATGGAAATCATTGATGGGCGATTTTCATGTATACATCAACATGGAATGTATGCTGAAGCCCGCGTGTGAATGTACCCTTAGGTCTTGAAGCCGTGGTATGCTGCAACCAATCACTGAGTTCAGTTGTTCATGTCGTCTACACCGACAGCTGCCGCCACTCAGTGATTGGCTGCAGTGATTTCAACTACTTGCAGCTCAAGCTGACAGATGATAACTGCACGTTTTATGATGACCTAAGAATTATCATTTGTAAGTAATACATCCATTCATATGAACAGGCATCCATCTGTGCGGGAAACAGCAGGAGGGGTAGAAAGGCAAGCAATCACCAGTATGGAAAAAAACCTTTCAATTATTGTCCCATATAAAATGCAGGTCTTCCAGTGTTTAAAGATTCGACATATTGTCAATTGAGCTGTGATGTGAACAGTTTACTTTCCGATCTTCCTGTGCAAAAGGACAAACGCATTGGGACTGCGACATTAAATATGGTATTTAAGTTAGGTTTTGCACACCACCCTGAGCTGCTGGGACAGAGGGTCTGCCCCCTCAAAGTGGGACGATTGGGAATTATTTTCCCTGGTATTTGGTATCATGCCTTTTTTATCTGTGGATTTTCAGCATCGAATAAAAGTCTATGGTGAACATCGGCATATAAAACTCAGCGTACCCGGAAGAGAAACGGACAAGTTGTGGACTTGAAACTTGCAACGTAGATCAGATTACCCAACAAAGAAACAAGGGCTCATTCTTTAGAGCCAGGGCGGTTTTAGCCTTGAATTTGTCATGCCCTTTTCAAATCCTATAATGAAACCTGAAATAGTCAGGAGCGTTGGGGCATGCAGCGTTTTAAATAAAAAGTCACTGACCAAAAACATCATGAACCAAAATGCATTGTATAAAGGTGATTCTAAAGTTCTGGACCCTATTCATCAAGGCAATTTCAGTAGAATCATAGAATGGAAGTTGGAAGGGACCTCTTGGGTCATCTGGTCCACCCCTGCTCAAAGCAGGATTCACTAAATCATCCCAGACAATGTCTGTCCAGCCTCTGTTTGAAAACTTCCATGGAAGGAGAACTCCCCACCTCTCATGGCAGCCTGTTCCACTCATTGATAACTGTCAAAAAGTTTTATCTAACGTAAATTGCTTTGAAAAGTGGCAAAATTTTCGCACAGCTTGACACTCCTCCCAGCTACGCCAGAATGGGCAGAATCGGGGCATTACAGGAGTGTCTAATTTGTGGAATTACTAACTCCAGTCAGGGACTGGAGTAAGATTTCTTTCATGGCACACCTCTTCACCCAACAGGAGTGGGCCTCCACCAAGTAAGGAGAGAAAAACTGTCAGTCTTGATGAATCGGGGCCAGAATGTTACATCCACCCCCCCTAGAATGAGAAGAAAAATAAAATAAAAATAAATAACACAAAATGTCAGGAAAATATTTTTCCCCTCCAAGAAACAGCGCTATTCTTTTCCATAGGCTGCATCTACTACTGTAGCTTAAAAGCCACTCTACACAGGTCATTGTATAAAGCTGTCAAATGTGTAATTTTTTTCCTCTCATATCTATGAAATTACAAAGTGTGCAGTTACAGATTATGCACCGTGAGGGGTTTTACTATATTGTGCAAATAAAATTGTATAGTGTTAGCAGATCTTTGTTACAGAAATACGGGCATGTAGCACATGCGGCTGCAAGAACGTTGACCTTTAAGTGATATTAATATGTGTCACTCCTGATAACGCAGCAAATGCCACATTGAACTGCACTGAACTTGAAAAGCCTGGGACATTTCTAACTTTAGGCCGGCTTTCCACCCAAATAAAAAGGTAACTTTTACACCACAATATAAAAATAGGGAACGGATTTATAAATAGACCCCTTCTCCGCTCCATAAAGAACAGGGGCCTCCATATGTACGCTGGGGATACAGGGACATTTCACAAGGAATTTCACTCATTTGGAGGCTTATCAATTATATATTGCATAGAACTGTGGTTCAGAGCTAAGCAAACAGAAGTCATTCAGAATACTCCATGCCCTGGCGATTGTCCTGCAGATGTAGGTGGTCTGTGTGGAATAAAAGGGGACTGTTCCCTGATGGATAGATCTGATCTGCAGGTTATGCAAAAAATTTTAAAAAAAGTGAATATAATAAATATTACACACACTTCTCCAGTTAGGAATTGTATAGCTTGAGCTAGAATCCACTAATTAATGTGAAGGTGTGACTTAGAGGAAGGTGAAAAATAAACAGCGGCCCATTTAGGTTTTAACCCTATTGCTACCAGTCTAATTAACACTTCACAGTAAATCACTGTAAAGTCAGAAAGAGATGGATCTGAACAGTTAACAAGCGCACTCAGTGTCTGCTAAGGATGTGTCAGTTCTATTTTCCCAGCAATACCCTGGGAATTTCACATTTTTCTCATTTTGCAGTGAGACCGTGTGGATTTGCATTTTCTGGGCTTCCCCATTATTTTTAGAGCAGCAGAGGAGGTCGGCGATACGACTCGTCAGAATATTGGTCACGTGAACATCGCCGTGTAGTTATCTTTCCGCACTCGATATGTAAAAGATTGTGTTGGACTTGTAGAGGAAGAGACTCAATGTTTTAGGAACTGCTGGGAGGGAGGACATTTTTTCACTTGAAATAAAAGCAGTATATTAGTCATCAGTGAAAACATGGAGTGCAGCAAGGCCGGCTGCACCCCGACATTGTGAAATACTGCAAGCAGCGAGGCCACAGACTGCACGCAGCCTTGAACTTAAACTAGTAACCACACGGATCGGCTTTTGACAAGGGGAAGGTCATTCCTTCTTATACTGGAGAAAAGAATATAAAACATATTCTAAACAGTATATATATTTTTATGTTATATAATTATTTTTCCCCCCCATGACAGGGTAATTTCAGTCTGGTAACTGACTGGTCACCATGTATAGCAGTGACACGTCTGTATGCGCAGAGACGCTTGTCACACAGCACAATGGCACTCTGTGTAATAGGCACAACCGCAATGAAAAGAATGGTTGGAAAATGAGATTTCTCAAGCCCTGTATGTCTTATATTCCAACACTTGCTGGAATAGAGAGGAAATAGAACCCTCAAACTGCAGAAAAATGACCCCGACTACTACAACCACCAGGAGTTGTGTCTCGGGAACTGAGACACATTGCTCAGGTGGTCCACTTCATGGTGACCAGTATTCAGTAGACTGAGGCTACATGACATGTGTCGTCTGTCCAAGAACCTTTAGGGTATGTGCACACGTTGCGGTTTTTACTGCGGATCCGCAGCGTTTTCGACGCTGCGGATCCGCAGCAGTTTTCCATGCGGTGTACAATACCATGTTAACCTATGGAAAATAAAAACCGCTGTGCACTACGGTTTATTTTCCGCAGCATGTCAATTTTGTGCGGATTCCGCAGCGGCTTTACACCTGCTCCATATAAAAAAAAACGCAGTAGAATCCGCACAAAAACCGCGGTAAATCGGCGATAAATCCGCAGGAAAAAACGCAGTGTTTTTGCCCTGCGGATTTATCAAAATCAGTGCTGAAAAATCCGCACACCAGTCCGCAGCGTGTGCACATAGCCTTATGCAACTTCCTGACGTGATTATTTTAGAGTTAAGATTTTGCTTAAAAAAAAATATAAAATAAAATCCAAAATCACAGACAAGTTCCATGTACACTGAATTCAATGGCTATTGGGCTGCGTGCAACTTGCGTCCAATATGAAGTGAAAGCGGTTGTGGGCTGTGCTACATCAAGATGGCAGGCTGCATGGTGGCATGATGTGACCATATAGCCTGTCATCCAGCAGAAACACTGAGCAGAGACCTGTCTGATGGCACCACAAGCAGGAGAACTTTCAGACAGGTGATAAGAGTTCACAGAGAGACGCTGAGCACACGCTGCTCAGTGTCTCTGCTGGATGGCAGGCTGTATGGTCACATCAAGCAGCCATAAAGCCTACCATCTAGATGTTGCACAGCTAGATTTGTTGTGGGACAAATGGATCTTCTTCTTGTGGAAAGGTGAGATATTGTTGTCTGCCATTTTAACTCTTTTGCAGGACTCTGAAATGAGCGAGGTCCTAAGTATGTTTTAATTAAGATATTTTAAAAGAGTATTTCATTCAATTAAAGGACTTTTTCTGGGTGTCTGTTTTCATACAATGTGACTATGGGGGTTAGTAATGGGGGAGTCTTATTGACGCCTCTCCATTACTAACCTCCGGGCTTGATGTGAGCTGACAATACAAATGTGACATCAAACCCCCCTCCCCAACTATCATCCCACTTGCCACCACTACAGGGCAAGTGGGAAGAGCGAGGCTAAGTGTCAGAATTGGTAGATCTTATAAATTTGCCTTTTCTGGGGTGGCTGAGAGCTGATATTTTTAGCCTGGGGGGGGCAATATTCATAGCCCCTTCCTAGGCTATTAATATCGATGTGTGCCTAGCCTTTGCTGGTTAGTAATTATAGGGAGGCCCTACGTTTTTTGTTTTTTTTTTGGGGGGGGGTTTAATAGCCAGTAAAGGATAAGTATATTGCTATTAATAGCCTGTGAAGCTCCATGGGTATTACCCCTTCCCAGGCTATAAACATAGGTCCCCAGCCGTCAGCGTTCCCTCTGCTGGTTACGAAAATTACTTGGGAGCCCGCGCCATTTTTTTTTTCCCCCAGACAGATAACCTTTTAATAATTTGTACGTAATAATTTGTATACACTGTAGGTAATTCATCTATTCTATCGGGTCCTGCTGTATTTTACTGTACATTGCAGATGAAATGCCAGCTTTTCAAAGGAGATCGGTGCATAAAAATTAGACCGTACTCGCATGGTCTGAATGCTGTGAGATTTTTTTACTCTCGCACCCATAGGCTTACATTGGCAAGACTAGGTGCCAATTGCAGCCTGCTGCGATTTTACATGCACGTCGAATACACCTGAGGAAAAAAAAAAAAATCCAGATGTCAGCTGCTCCATAGAGTAACATTGGGCCGAGTGCTATGCGATGTTTTCTCGCATAGCACTCCGCCGTATTCTACGGTAGTGTGACCCCACCCTTTTGAACATTTTTGACAGGGCTGATCTTACCCAGATTTGGATTGTGCAGACCACAATCAATTAAATATTAAAACACAACATTTCTAGTAGCAATGATTCTATATACTATATAGTAGTTTTGTACATGCAGATAACAAGTTTGCTGATTGTGAGAATACCACACAGGCCCAAAGTTCCCACAATGAAAAATTTTACAATTTGTGAGCCCTCAATGGTTGATGCCATCTTTTCAGTTCGCTATTAAAAATCAACCACTGGGGACTAAAATTTTAATAAAATATACACACTGCGCATTGGATACTTTTTTTTGACGGTACAGATTTCTTGCACCACTTTAGGCCATTACATTTTTGTTTATTGTATTTTATGGCATTTTTATCACCTTTTTCAGCTATGGTCCGTGTCTCCTTTTGATGGGTCATGTTTGAAATAAAACTGCTTTGTTTTTGATACTTGATTTTGATGAAACTTTAGGCTGGAATCACCCCAGCGTATGACATCTGATGAGAGAGGATAGTGACCCTCGGCTCCAGCTGTGCTGTGTGATCAGTGTCAGTGCTCCGATCTTCTGTGGCACGAGAGAATCAAGGCGCAGGTGGGGAGGAGACGGGAGACGTCATTTCTCCCTCCGCGATAATCGCACTGCACGTGGGTGATACCCGAATGCAGTGCGATAGCTCACACGGATCCATAGACTTAGGGCTCATTTCCACATGCGAGGCACACGTCCGTATCTCGCATGTGGAAACCAAGCTGTGGCACCGGCACTCCAGAGCGGAGCGTGCGGCCGCATAGGAACACATGGAGCTGCACAGCTCCGCTCCAAAGTGCCGGCGCCAGAGCTTGGTTTCCACATGCGGGATACGGACGTGTGCCTCGCATGTGGAAATGAGCCCTTATATGAGTGCACGTGATCCGATTCTCGCAGCATGCCGCAATATTTTCTCGTGCTGATTCTGCGAGCGAAAATAATCGCACATGTGATGTGCCCCATAGTTTAACATTACACTTGTCCAATTTCATCGCTAGTGTGAGTGACCCGTTATCGGCAGCCCTGTGCAGATTCACACTAAAACACACGCTGCTTAAGGCTACGTTCACACGATCCGTTTTTCACTGCGGATTTTTCCGGTCCTTTTTCGGGGAAATCCGCAGTGGAAAACGGCGGTGCTTCTCTCGGCGGATTTGTGTCCTTTTTCTTCTGCGGATTCCACTGCGGGTTTCCAACTGCAGTTTCCTATTGGTGCTGTTGGAAACCCGCAGCGGAATCCGCTGAAAGAATTGACATGGTTGCACTACCTAGGTTAATACAATTAATCCCCAATCCCCACAGTTTTAAGCGTGCCCTAAAAACTCATTTGTTCAGATTGGCCTACCGCCTCAACGCATTAACCTAATTATCCCTGTGTGGCCTATTAATAAAAAAACAACAACATAATCACGTTCCTCCATCATGTTCTCATACACTTTATGCAGTTAATAGCCTCTGT
Source organism: Ranitomeya variabilis (assembly GCF_051348905.1). Taxonomy (NCBI): domain Eukaryota; kingdom Metazoa; phylum Chordata; class Amphibia; order Anura; family Dendrobatidae; genus Ranitomeya; species Ranitomeya variabilis. Next base: position 191,007,650 of record NC_135236.1, read on the forward strand.
GTCTGTACTGTTACATACTTAGGTAGTTAACTGGTTCATGCAGCTTTACATGAACACCCGAGCCTTACACTATGGCTGGTCCAAATAACTAAAGCAATTGTTACCATCCACCTCTCGTGTCTCCCCTTTTCCTCATAGATTGTAAGCTTGCGAGCAGGGCCCTCATTCCTACTGGTATCTGTTTTGAACTGTGATTTCTGTTATGCTGTAATGTCTATTGTCTGTATAAGTCCCCTCTATAAGTTGTAAAGCGCTGCGGAATATGTTGGCGCTATATAAATAAAATTATTATTAAAATTATTATTACATGGTACTTCTTTTTTCCGTTGGCAAATCCGCGCGGATTTTCCAGCGAAAAAAAGGATCGTCGGCACAGCGGGTTTTGTTTTCCATAGGGTAACATTGTACTGTACCCTGCATGGAAAACGGCTGCGGATCCGTAGCTGCAATTCCGCTACGGATCCGCAGCAAAAAACGGATCGTGTGAACGTAGCCTTAGAGCGGCACAATTTCCTCATCTCATCCAATTCTATGGGGAAAAACCGCAAAATAAAAGGCAGATTTAGTGCAATAGAGATAGATAAAAATCTGTAGGTCAAAAGCCACAGTGGCCATGAGATTTCTACAAGTCTCACACACCTTGATTGAACTGTAATATGATAAATATGCAGCAGAAAAAAAAAAAAAACACACCAAATACTCATCATGGCAAATCAGTAGAAGGCCATGGTCAGTATTTAGTCAGTATTTTACCTCAGTATCTGTAAGCCAAACCCAGGAGTGGGTGATAAACACAGAAGTGGTGACGGGTTTCTATTCTACGTCTCCTCTGATTGTTCCACTCCTGGTTTTGGCTTACAGATACTGAGGTAAAATACTGACCAAATACTGATAGTGTGACCGTGGCCTAAATCAGAAGAGTTCTAGAGAAAATAAAAGTCAACTTAAAGTTCAAAAAGGAACACAAAGCCAAAATACAGCCAACCTCAGAGGAAAGCAGCCAAGGACTAGTAACCGGGATTCCAGGAGAAGAGCTCTGGAATTAACCCCTCCAGGGCAGCAGTGCCAGGCTGCTAGGTTCTACCCTACAAGTGAATGAAGCGGCTATAATCGGGATATGGAGCAGCGTGTTGGCGGTGCGGCCGGTGCAGGCCGGGGAGCACACACTCCTGCCTTCTCTGCAGCTCTCCGAGAGGCACAGTCTGCTCCCCGGCCACCCAGAACAGGGTGACAGCCAATAACAGCCGCTTATTCCCCCAACATTACAGATTTCATTCAGCCATTGATAACCGGTGCCAAAGCCTCTCCGTACAAATATCAGTATTTACCACACGGACACAGCCCCAGACGGGGGGACACGGCCCCAGACGGGGGGGACACAGCCCCAGACCGGGGGGGACACAGCCCCAGACCGGGGGGGACACAGCCCCAGACCGGGGGGGACACAGCCCCAGACCGGGGGGGACACAGCCCCAGACCGGGGGGGACACAGCCCCAGACCGGGGGGGACACAGCCCCAGACCGGGGGGGACACAGCCCCAGACCGGGGGGGACACAGCCCCAGACCGGGGGGGACACGGCCCCAGACGGGGGGGACACGGTGGCGGGAGCAGCGGCCCTGCCGCCAGAGAACACCCCGTCGGTAAACATATGGCGTGAACGGGCCTCATTAGCAGTCACAGTAATGGCCCGAGTGACAGGTGAGCGGTGCACCGGGCCCTATGGACGGGCCGGCATTAACCCCTGCCGCACAGGATCCGCAGCCGGGGGGGATGAGCCCTCACCTTATAAGTGGACGTGTTGGAGGATTTCAGGAACAGTCCCGGGACGGAGTTGCCCTGCGGAGACAGCGCCGTGTTGGTCTGCTGCGGGGAGTTGGAGTCGTCGGACTCTTTGCCGCTGTGATACACCACCCTGCTGTCAGAGATGTGGATGCTCGGAGCACAGCCCATGCTTAGCCGGATCCCGAGCACTGGGGGCCGCCGTCAGTCTCTGCTGCCAGTCGCTGCGTGGCCGCCGCTCCGCTGCATGTCCCGGGGGGATCGCCAGAGAGAACTAGCCTGCGATCAGTGATCGGCTGAGGCGGGGACATGTAGATCCCGGCGATCGCCCGGTCTCGTGTGCAGCATCAGCAGCAGCATGGCCACATCGCGTCCCCACGCCCTCGCTGCCTCCCCGGTGCCAGGCGGACTTTCCCCGGGTGGGTAGAAGGCACAGATCTTCCTCGGTGTCCCCTCCACGGCTACACAGTGTTGGTGGGGACCCTGGGGCTCCTCCTCATCACCAGCATCCAGCAGCGGAGGAGGAGGAAGAGGCTTATTTACATTCGCACACTCCGCTCTTCTTGGCAACAGGAAGATTCCCCCTCCCCGCCCACTGAAGACCGCAGGGAAAGACCTGCAGCGCTGCCCCGACGCACATGCCCCGCGCTACACGACGCGCTGAGGATGCCCCAATGAATTAAAATGGCGCTCTTGTGCTCGCAGTCGTGCGCTCTGTGCAGCCAGCGCGCCTGTCATTCCACCCCGCAATGCTGCAGTGCTCTCTGTGCCTGCGCCGCTCTCCCCTCCGCCCGTTCCCCTGCCCTCCTCCCGTTCCCCTGCCCTCCTCCCGGCGTCTCTCCCTCACCGCCACCGCCGCTCTCACACAAGCCGCAGCCAATAAAAGCGCCGCAAACCTGTGACCTCCAGCCTTTACTGACGTCAATGGAAATGAGCTCTGGGGGAACCAATCACAATCGCCGGCAGGCGCTGTGGGCGTGGTTAAATTGCGGAGGGGAGTTTAAATGGTTCCTGGTCCCCGGTGCGCGGTAGTTTCTGTCAGGATGGCACGGCAGAATGTCAGGAGGAGGATGATGATTGATGATGATGATGATGATGATGATGATGATGATGATGATGATGATGTCGTCGTCAGTGCTGGCTCCATGCGCTGCGCGCTCTCATGGCAAAGGTGCCAGCACATATATCAATCTGTCTGAGAGAAAAGCTAGCTTTGTTCCCCACTGCGACCAGAGCTCAGCTTTAATTTTACCATTGCAGTTTATATAATGAAAACTACAAACTTATTGGTTGCTATGGGCAACACTAGTAGATTTTCTGTTAGTTGTGATAAATGAGGCCCAAGGTGTCTGCACCCCTATAAAGAGAGGCGCGTGGGGCCCGATTCCTCACACATGGGGCCCAAATCTTCATACATGGGACCCGATTCCTCACACATGGGGCTCAATTCCTCACACATGGGGCCCGATTCCTCATACATGGACCCGATTCCTCATACATGGGACCCGATTCCTCATACATGGGACCTGATTGCTCATACATGGGGCCCGAATCTTCATACATGGGGCCCGATTCCTCATACATGGGGCCCGATTCCTCATACATGGGGCCCGATTTCTCATACATGGGACCTGATTGCTCATACATGGGGCCCGAATCTTCATACATGGGGCCCGATTCCTCATACATGGGACCCGATTCCTCATACATGGGACCTGATTGCTCATACATGGGGCCCGAATCTTCATACATGGGGCCTGATTCCTCATACATGGGGCCCGAATCTTCATACATGGGACCCGATTCCTCATACACGGGGCCCGAATCTTCATACATGGGACCCGATTCCTCATACATGGGGACCAATTCCTCACACATGGGGCCCGATTCCTCATACATGGGACCCGATTCCTCATACATGGGACCTGATTGCTCATACATGGGGCCCGAATCTTCATACATGGGGCCCGATTCCTCATACATGGGGACCAATTCCTCACACATGGGGCCCGATTCCTCATACATGGGACCCGATTTCTCATACATGGGGCCTGATTTCTCATACATGGGGCCCGAATCTTCATACATGGGGCCCGATTTCTCATACATGGGGCCTGATTTCTCATACATGGGGCCCGAATCTTCATACATGGGGCCCGATTTCTCACACATGGGGCCTGATTTCTCATACATGGGGCCCAATTCCTCATACATGGGGCCCGAATCTTCATACATGGGGCCCGATTCCCCATTTCCCATTTTTTAAAGTCCATTTTCCTTTTTTTTCTGTTGTAATTCACTCATGTTGTTTACACAAGATTCTTCAAAATGGCGCACACGGTTCAGGGTTGCCAATCAGACTGCGGCCCATAATTCTGTTATGAAGAGGTGAGCTGCATTCTATGTGAACACTAATAATTACTGTCAAAATATGTGGTATAAGTTTCTTCAGCAAAAATTAGTGGCGCTTTACATTTCATTTTTACAGACAGGGTAAAAAGTGCCCTATTTTTCGGACTGTCCTGGAATGTCTGGTAGTAGGAGACCCTGATGCTGTTCCTGAATTTTGCACAAAATAAAAAAATGCTCTATATTTTTGTCTTTTAAAACTTCATAGCGAAAAAGCCGCATGGCCTGTTAATGTCACATAATTTCAGTCCCAGTTTCAGGCGTACATAAAATCAGTCTGAGGACAGGGTGGAGGGGGGCAGGAGGACATTTGCAACAAATTTTGCAACTTTTTAAAAAGTCACAAATGATGACTCAGGCGAAACATCTGGAAACCCCAAACTCCACCCCTAGCGGTGAACGAAAAAGAACTAGACTAACACAAAAAGAGGACTTAAAAAAAGGGGGAAAATGTAACGGTGAATTTGGCGCAAAGGAAAAAAAGCAGTAAAACACCAAAAACTGAGCAAAAAACCGGGCAAATGCAAGAATGGATTGTGTGCCTGCTGCTGTTATCTCATGTAACTTCACCTTGGTAATTGTACAGGTCCTTCTCAAAAAATTAGCATATAGTGTTAAATTTCATTATTTACCATAATGTAATGATTACAATTAAACTTTCATATATTATAGATTCATTATCCACCAACTGAAATTTGTCAGGTCTTTTATTGTTTTAATACTGATGATTTTGGCATACAACTCCTGATAACCCAAAAAACCTGTCTCAATAAATTAGCATATCAAGAAAAGGTTCTCTAAACGACCTATTACCCTAATCTTCTGAATCAACTAATTAACTCTAAACACATGCAAAAGATACCTGAGGCTTTTAAAAACTCCCTGCCTGGTTCATTACTCAAAACCCCCATCATGGGTAAGACTAGCGACCTGATAGATGTCAAGAAGGCCATCATTGACACCCTCAAGCAAGAGGGTAAGGGTACCGTCACACATTGAAATTTTCATCGCTGCGACGGCACGATTCGTGACGTCGCAGCGTCGTATGATCATCGCTCCAGCGTCGTAGACTGCGGTCACACGTTGCAATCACGGCGCTGGAGCGATGCCGAAGTCCCCGGGTAACCAGGGTAAACATCGGGTAACTAAGCGCAGGGCCGCGCTTAGTAACCCGATGTTTACCCTGGTTACCAGCGTAAACGTAAAAAAACAAACAGTACATACTCACCCGTCGGTGTCCTTCAGGTCCCTTGCCGTCTGCTTCCTGCTCTGAGTGCAGCCGTACAGTGAGAGCAGAGCGCAGCACCGCTGCGCTCTTCTCTCACTTTCCGGCCGGCACTCAGAGCAGGAAGCAGACGGCAAGGGACCTGAAGGACACCGACGGGTGAGTATGTACGGTTTGTTTTTTTACGTTTACGCTTGTAACCAGGGTAAACATCGGGTTACTAAGCGCGGCCCTGCGCTTAGTTACCCGATGTTTACCCTGGTTACAAGCGAACACATCGCTGGATCGCTGTCACACACAACGATCCAGCGATGTCAGCGGGTGATCAAGCGACGAAAGAAAGTTCCAAACGATCTGCTACGACGTACGATTCTCAGCAGGGTGTCTGATCGCAGTAGCGTGTCAGACACAGCGATATCGTAACGATATCGCTAGAACGTCACGAATCGTAACGTCGTAGCGATGGAAATTTCAATGTGTGACGGTACCCTAAGACCCAGAAAGAAATTTCTCAACAAATAGGCTGTTCCCAGAGTGCTGTATCAAGGCACCTCAATGGTAAGTCTGTTGGAAGGAAACAATGTGGCAGAAAACGCTGTACAACGAGAAGAGGTGACCGGACCCTGAGGAAGATTGTGGAGAAGGACCGATTACAGACCTTGGGGAACCTGAGGAAGCAGTGGACTGAGTCTGGTGTGGAAACATCCAGAGCCACCGTGCACAGGCGTGTGCAGGAAATGGGCTACAGGTGCCGCATTCCCCAGGTAAAGCCACTTTTGAACCATAAACAGCGGCAGAAGCGCCTGACCTGGGCTACAGAGAAGCAGCACTGGACTGTTGCTAAGTGGTCCCAAGTACTTTTTTCTGATGAAAGCAAATTTTGCATGTCATTCGGAAATCAAGGTGCCAGAGTCTGGAGGAAGACTGGGGAGAAGGAAAGGCCAAAATGCCTGAAGTCCAGTGTCAAGTACCCACAGTCAGTGATGGTGTGGGGTGCCATGTCAGCTGCTGGTGTTGGTCCACTGTGTTTCATCAAGGGCAGGGTCAATGCAGCTAGCTATCAGGAGATTTTGGAGCACTTCATGCTTCCATCGGCTGAAATGCTTTATGGAGATGAAGATTTCATTTTTCAGCACGACCTGGCACCTGCTCACAGTGCCAAAACCACTGGTAAATGGTTTACTGACCATGGTATTACTGTGCTCAATTGGCCTGCCAATTCTCCTGACCTGAACCCCATAGAGAATCTGTGGGATATTGTGAAGAGAAAGTTGAGAGACGCAAGACCCAACACTCTGGATGAGCTTAAGGCCGCTATTGAAGCATCCTGGGCCTCCATAACATCTCAGCAGTGTCACAGGCTGATTGCCTCCATGCCACGCCGCATTGAAGCAGTCATTTCTGCCAAAGGATTCACGACCAAGTATTGAGTGCATAACTGAACATTATTATTTGATGGTTTTTTTGTTTGTTATTAAAAAACACTTTTATTTGATTGGACGGGTGAAATATGCTAATTTATTGAGACAGGTTTTTTGGGTTATCAGGAGTTGTATGCCAAAATCATCAGTATTAAAACAATAAAAGACCTGACAAATTTCAGTTGGTGGATAATGAATCTATAATATATGAAAGTTTAATTGTAATCATTACATTATGGTAAATAATGAAATTTAACACTATATGCTAATTTTTTGAGAAGGACCTGTAGTTCTAAGAAAGTTCTGCAGAGTTTAACATTTTGATAAAGGGAGTGACTGCTCTGATACAAGTTGTGATCGATACCATGTCCGAAGTTGCTTTAGATGACAAGTGCAACCTCTACATTTCTGGCCTACTGGAAATTAGTGGTGATGTGAGATTAGGCTACTTTCACATTAGCGTCGTGCACTGCACGTCGCAATGCGACGTTGCAGCGAACCGACGCATACTGTGCAAGCGCCGCACAACGGGGGCAGCGGATGCTGTTTTTCAACGCATCCGCTGCCCCATTGTGAGGTGCGGGGAGGCGGGGGCGGAGTTCCGGCTGCGCATGTGCGGTCGGAAATGGCGGACACGACGCACCAAAAAACATTACAAGCAACGTTTTTTGGTGGCGACGGTCCGACGCAACACGACGCAACCGTCGCACGACGGTTGCGACGTGTGGCACTGCGTCGCTAATGCAAGTCTATGGAGAAAAAACGCATCCTGCAAGCACTTTTGCAGGATGCGTTTTTTCTCCAAAACGACGCATTGCGGCGTGCAGTGCACGACGCTAGTGTGAAAGTAGCCTTACAGACGTCATCACTGCAATCTTCTAAATTCTCATCTGCACTGGGAATATAAAAAAATGCTGTTCCATTGTAGGAACAGAAAAATGGAATTTATGCAAAAGATGGATGTTTCACAAGTCAGACACAAATGGTTCCCGACATAATCCATTGACTATAAAGGGGGTCTAATGAGGTTTTCATTATTGTGGGTCTTATTTTGCCTGAAAAATTATTATGGAATCTTTTCCAGACTCAGACATAGATGCAGTGTCGGACTGGGGTGACAAGGGCCCACCAATAACATTGACTTTGGGGGGGCACTTTTCACCTGCATGCAAATATTATACTACCTTCGTTCACAAATTTACCTATATCTCTACGTAATAATAAACTGGGCAGTTTGGTTAATGAATGATGAGATGCTGCTTTTTTTCTGTACAGAGTGAATCAAGTGAATTATGCCAAGTACTGCCCATACAGTGGGGTAGGGGGCCCAGATAAACACAGGGGCCCACCGCGGGATTCCCGTTACCCTGTGGGCCAGTCCGAGCCTGCATAGATGGGAACAAAGCATTACAAGTATGTATGACATACCAAAAGATCATTTTAATCAGATTACGTGGTGGCATGACCATGACTTGACAGCATAACCATGGCTTATCCATAATGTTTCCCTGTGAGCATAAAAGTCACATGACAATTCAGACATATTGCCATAGAACCCCAGCCTAAGCAAAGATACTGAAGACTTATTATATATTCAGTGGCAAAAATGACAATGACTGAATATAATCACTTTTAAGCATCAAATATTAATACATAGTGCAATAATGTAGAGAAGGATCACATGCAGTGAGGTGCCAGACACAAAATGTATAGGGCGAGATGGTAAATAAAGTTAGTTGATCAATCCTAAAAGAAAGCCTATTAAGGGAATCTGAACTTTTTTTTAAATTAATACAGATTTTTGACTATTAAATAGTGATGGACGGACCCATGGATGTTCAGGTCCGTCGGGTTTGGCCGAACAGTAAGAAAAAGTTTGGTTTGGGTACCAGAACGGTACCTGAACACAAACCCCAACTAGGACCCCATTCAAGTGAATGCAGGGTCCAAACATCTGGCGTTTCCCAAGCTGTCATCTGTGTGACAGTGCAAGAAACGCTGGCTCTGATCAGCGGTAAGTTCACTGATAGCAACAAGTGCAGGCAGTAGCTTAGCTACCGGAGGGGGGCAGAGGGTGTGGGCGCCCCGGGCCCGGTGTCTGAGGGGGCCCACCCGGAGATACGCTACTGTAACTGTATCGGCGAGTGCAGTGCACCGATACAGTTACATTCTGCGGCAGAGCAGGGCGAATCGATCTCCCTGCTCTGCCGCCTGGCTGTTATGGGGCCCCTGAGCAGGCGGAAGATCAGCTGCATCGGCATTTAGCCGATGCAGCCGACCGCAATGATGGGAGAAGGATCCGACACTGACAGCGGGCACGATGACGTCACTGCCCGGCGCCCGCTGTCAGGATATCAGCGGGAGCAGCGCAGGAACCAGGAAGAAGAGAGGTGAGTATTTATTTAATGGATGCTGCTGCCTTATTACAGGGTCTGACTATATTGGTGCTGCCTAATTACAGGGTCTGACTATGGGGGTGCTGCTGCCTTATTACAGGGTCTGCCTATAGGGGTGCTGCCTTATTACAGGGTCTGACTATGGGGTTGCTGCCTTATTACAGGGTCTGACTATGGGGGGTGCTGCCTTATTACAGGGTCTGCCTATGGGGATCTGCCGCCTTATTACAGGGGCTGCCTATGGGGGCTGCCTTATTACAGGGTCTGACTATGGGGATCTGCCGCCTTATTACAGGGGCTGCCTATGGGGGTGCTGCCTCATTACAGGGTCTGACTATGGGGGTGCTGCCTTATTACAGGGTCTGACTATGGTGGTGCTGACTTATTACAGGGGCTGCCTATGGGGGCTGCCTTTTTGAAGGGTCTGACTATGGGGGTGCTGCCTTATTACAGGGTCTGACTATGGGGTGCTGCCTTATTACAGGGTCTGCCTCCTTATTACAGGGTCTGCCTATAGGGGTGTTGTCTTATTACAGGGTCTGACTATGGGGGCTGCCTTATTGCAGAGTCTGACTATGGGGGTGCTGCTTTATTACAGGGTCTGCCACCTTATTACAGGGTCTGCTATGGGGGTGCTGCCTTACATTACAGAGTCTGCCTATGGGGGTACTGCCTTATTACAGGGTCTGCCTATATGGGGGTGCTGCTTTATTACAGTGTCTGCCTATGGGGGCTGACTTATGCTATAGAGTCTGCCTATGGGGAGTGCATTATACTATATTGTGGACTATTTGGTGCATTATGCTACTGTATATGGAGGCTATCTAGGGGGGCATCATACAGTATGGAGATTACAGTGTGGGGGCCATTATACATTGTTGGAGCCATCAAACAGTTTGGGGGCTACTAAGGAGTCAGTATACTGTGTGGGTGCATTATACTGTGTATAGGAGAGCATCATGCTGTGTATAGGGGAGCTGTACAGGGGGAGACTCGGGACTTTATTAAATGTAAAGTGGGCACTTATTGTTATAGGGGAACTCAGATTACTGTGGCTATCAAAGGGGCACATAGGGCATTATTACTTTCTAGGGGCAAAATATGGGCACTGTTTTCTAGGGCACTTGCACCCGGCATTACTATATTATAGAGAGGTGCTTTAGAATTTAGAGGGCACAGAGAACCATACAGCAGGTGCAGTAATAGGGGCACAAACGGCAGCAGAGGCTCAGTATTGGGGTATTAGGTGCAGTAATAGGGACACATACGGCAGCAGCAGCTCAGTATTGGGGTATCAGGTGCAGTAATAGGGTCACATACGGCAGCAGCAGCTCAGTATTGGGGTATCAGAAGCAGTAATAGGGGCACATACGGCAGCAGCGGCTCAGTATTGGGGTATCAGGGGCAGTAATAGGGACACATACGGCAGCAGCGGCTCAGTATTAGGGTATCAGGAGCAGTAATAGGGGCACACACGGCAGCAGCGGCTCAGTATTGGGGTATTAGGGGCAGTAATAGGGACACGTACGGCAGCAGCAGCTCAGTATTGGGGTATCGGGCAGTAATAGGGACACATACGGCAGCAGCGGCTCAGTATTGGGGTATCAGGTGCAGTAATAGGGACACATACGGCAGCAGCGGCTCAGTATTGGGGTATCAGGTGCAGTAATAGGGACACATACGGCAGCAGCGGCTCAGTATTGGGGTATCAGGTGCAGTAATAGGGTCACATACGGCAGCAATGGCTCAGTATTGGGGTATCAGGTGCAGTAATAGGGATACATACGGCAGCAGCGGCTCAGTATTGGGCTATCAGCAGGATGAGCAGTTTGTGCAGGTTGGGAATAGATGGTGATGGGGTTGGAATATGAGAAATTAAATGTGTCTTTGCTGTATTCTCTGCAGCTGAGTCATGGCTTTAAGAAGTTGTCATGTCGGTCTGGGCCAGATGGAAAAGACGGGAAAAATGACCGATTCCATCAGAAAGGACGTCAGCGGTAAGACATTATCTGTAACTGTGCAGTGATCTGTTATATGTTCTGTAGGGCTGGTATCTACCACTGACAATATGGCGGTAATATCCATATTGCTCGTTACATAGAGATTATTTTCAGTAACAGCGCGACCATCTGCTGAGGTTCTCCTCCAGTATTAGGGGGCATCACCGAGTTGTAGTCAAGGTTACCTGGTTAGGGGCCCACTCAGAAGCTTTGCCCCCCCTGGACCAAAACCCTAGCTACGCCTCTGAGTGTAGGTATATGATGATGAGAGAATTCATCAGCTGGCGCCTGTGCTATAATTACATAAATAAAAAATAATGGCATGGGGCCTCTCTATTTTTGATAACCAGTGCAGGTAAAGCTGACAGCTGCGGGCTGCAACCCTCAACTGTCAGCGTTATCTTGGCTGGTTATCAAAAATAGAGGGATCCTCACACCGTTTCTTTTAATTATTTAAATAAATCATTTTAAAAAAACGGCAAGGGGTCCCCCCATTTTTTTACAACCAGCCAAGCTAATGCAGGCAGCTGGGGGCTGGTATTCTCAGACTGGATATTGCCTCCCCAGCCTAAAAATAGCAGCCTGCAGATGCATCTATTAGATACGCCAATTCTGTCGCCGACTCTTCCCACTGGGCTTCCAACAAACCCAAAGGTTAGCGATAAACTATAATATTATTTATTTATTATGCTTAGCTCTCATATTTTGCAGCGCTTTACATACATTATTATCACTGTCCCCATTGGGGCTCACAATCTAAATTCTCTATCAGTAGGTCTTTTTGGAGTGTGGGCGGAAACCCCAGAACCCTAAGGAAACCCGCACAAATACAGGGAGAAGATACAAGCTTCTTGGAGATGTTGTCGTTGGTGGGATTTGAACCCAGGACCCCAGCGCTGCAAGGCTGCAATGCTAACCACTGAGTCTTCATGCTGCCCTATACACTGAAGCTGCGCTTTGCGAGACCCGGCTGCTGGGAACTGAGGTGATGTCAGTAAGGTCATTTCAGTTCACAGCGCCTGGTTCGCACGAGGGCAGGGCCGCTGTGAACTGAAATAACCTTACTGTAAGGTCACATGAATTCATAGTAGCTGGTTCTCATGCTGCACAGCGCCAGTGTTGGACTGATGAATGACGGTGAGTCTGGTACTCAGCACTGTGGTATTCATCAGTCCAGCACTTGAGCTACCATGAGACCAGGTGGCAGGGAACTCCGGTAACCTATTTCATAACCACCTGGCCTCCTGGAAGCTGAGAAGCCTGGAAACCTCATGGGAAATTTTGAGGAACACTTTAAGGTTACTTGTGTTTCCAGCTGATGGAGCACCTGGAGGCTGTGAACTAAAGTTACCTTGAGTGTGTATTTTATTGTACTCATTAATAAATAAAAAAAATTATGAAAATCATCATGGGGTCCCCCACGGAAATTCTCCTAACCAGCTGAGGGACGCCGAAAGTTGGGGGCTGATGTTAATATTTTGGGAAGGGACCAATAACCATAAAGGTTCCCAGGTTATTAATATCAGCTCACAGCTGTTTGCTTAGCCTTTACTGGTTATTATAGGGGAGACCCCCCAAAAATGACGTGGGATCCCCCCTATTTTTACTAACCAGCAAAGGCTATACAGAGAGCTGTGGGCTGATATTAATAGACTAGGAACAGGCTATGGCTATTGGCCCCTCCCAGACTTAAGATCATCAGTCCTCAGCTGCCCCCAAAAAGATGCATCCATAAAGTACACCAAGTCTGGCACTTAGCCTCTCTTTTCCCACTTGCTCTGGTGCGGTGGAAAGTAGGGTAATAGTTGTGGGGTTGATGTCAGCTGTTTTATAACCACTGACATCAAGCCCACGGGTTAGAAATGGAGAGGCATCTATATGACACCTCCATTACTAACCCCATAGTCAAATGTAATAAGCACACAGTGTAAAGTCCTTTAATTGAAATAGACAGACTCCTTTATTTGAAATAAAAACTCTCCCACATTCTTTTACCTATTTTTTCACCAAAAATTAAAATCCTTCTATATTATTTCTAAACACTCTTTTTCGGTGATTACGTTGTATCTCCGTTCACACTGCACCCACACACACAAATGATACACCATTTGAAAGGTAAACTTGTCCCCTTCAGCAAGATAGCCAAACAAACCACACATCCACAATGTGATTACAAAATACAGTTTAAACATCAATTTTCATAAACCTACAGTAAGGAAAAATGACCTGCAGGTGGCACCACACTACCCCAAAGCATGCTAATACAAAGCTGCTTTCAGACATCACAAACAAATCTAAACAGATTGCACACTTCACTGCAGGTGAGTCACATATGCAAACACATTTGGAAACATGCACTGCTTATTCTACATTTCAAGCTGCATTTGGTGTGCAGACCTGACAGTGTTTGGGGTTGGAATTACTTTGCAGGATGACTAGGAAGAGGCGTATAAAAAGCAGGCCTCGAGGCAGGCCAACACGAACGAGATGTCCCAGACCTCTTCAGACACCATCTCAGCGAACATCAGACCACAACCTCATGAACAAAGGCAACAAAGACTTGAAAACCATCGACAGGCTCAACAGAAGCACAGACAACAGATAGTGAATTAGGGTAGAACACTACTGCAAGAGCACTCTATTGATTTAGTTCCTCCTGATTATTTCCTGCGTCTACAACAAGACATCTGTGCAAGGAGGTGCCCACATTCACTTCCAAAGACATACTGTTGTGCTCGCTTATTACTTCCAAACAATGAAGTTAAAACTCACAGTGTTGGGAGTATGGATAAAGTATGTCCACATTGTTCAGCAAAGCTCTATTTAGGTGAAGTCGGTCGTGACCAATCTGCTTCCATCTGTTGCCACTAGGGAAAGGTTCAATTACATGCCATTACTGTTTGTAAAGAACTTCAGACACTTATTGAAAAGAATGATCATGTAGCTCAAAACTATTTGCAAAATATACGGCAATTTAATAATGCTTTGGCTTTTGCATCAGTTGAAGTGAACACTGTTAATATTCCTGGCAGGGGACCATATTGTTTCAAAATACATGGCCAGGTTTATCACATGGTGGGAGGTTTGCAACCACCTGAAGGGGTTAACCCAACTTACGCAGGCCTTTTCATTCTCGATTTTGACGCTGCCTTGCAGCATCGTATTGACAATCCAGCCAATAGAAAATGTCGACAAGATTTAATGGATAAATTGCAAACAATGCTAACAAACCATAACCCTTATACACAGATGTTCAAGTATATCAAAGATGTCTCACACGATGTTTCTCAGTTGCAATTACATATATGAATACCTGTCTGTGTTCATTATCTCATTAATTACATTTACATTTGACCAGCTTGCTTTTGCCTGCGCCCCCGACTACCAATGTGCGAAAATTTTGCACGGGCAACTAGTAAAAAAGAAGAGTTATACTCACCTCTCTAATAATACATTAATGGCCATGTGCCACAACAATCCAGGTGGTTTGGAGAGCGGTCACATCAGTGATGTGACCACTCTCCACGCCAGCCGGATCACACTGAGCTGAGGTGAGAAGCACTACCTGTGACTGGCAGTGACGACATTAAGGGTACGTTCACACAGGACTTTTTTGCTGCTTTTTTTTATGCTAATTTTCAGCTGCTTTTTACAGTACCAGTAAAGCCTATGAGATTTCAGAAATCTCATGCACACACGTTGGTTTTTTGTTTGATCAGTTTTTTCTGCTTTGCTGCTTTTTTTGGACATAGGGCATGTCACTTCTTTCAGCATTTTTGCTGCGTTTTTGCAGCGTTTTTTCACCCATTGACTTGAATGGGTGATGAAAAAAACGCTGCAAAAACGCTGAAAAAACGCATGTAGCATTATTTGCTGCGTTTTTTGTGCAGAAAATCATGGCCAGCAGGAAGGGATCTCACAGCCAAGAGCTTAGGGATGTGGTTAGGCTACGTTCACATTAGCGGCGGGCGCCCCAGCGGCGCCGCATGCGTCATGCGCCCCTATATTTAACATGGGGGCGCATGGACATGCGTCGCACTTGCGTTTTGCGCCGCATGCGTCGCTGCGGCGCCCGCGTCCGGGCGCAGAGGACGCAGCAAGTTGCATTTTTGCTGCGTCCAAAATCAATTAAAAAAAGGACGCATGCGGCGCAAAACGCAGCGTTGTGCATGCGTTTTGCTGCGTTTTTGTTTGCGTTGTGCGCTGCGGCGCCGACGCTGCGGCGCACAACGCAAATGTGAACGTAGCCTTAGTGAGGTGTGAAGAGCCATTGTGAGGCATTGTGAGGTGTGAAGAGCCATTGTGAGGTGTCCTGAGATTGTGATCTATTGTGAGGGAGTTCCTGGTAGTGAGGTGTGAAGAGCCATTGTGAGCCATTGTGAGGTGTGAAGAGCCATTGTGAGCCATTGTGAGGTGTGAAGAGCCATTGTGAGCCATTGTGAGGTGTGAAGAGCCATTGTGAGGTGTCCTGATTGTGATCTATTGTGAGGGAGTTCCTGGTAGTAAGGTGTGAAGAGCCATTATGAGGTGTCCTAGCAGCTGAAAATTGGCATAAAAAAAGCAGCAAAAATCTGCAGCAAAAATCTGCAGCAAAAAAGTCCTGTGTGAACGTACCCAAAAAACGCACAAAAAACGCACCAAAAAACGCACCTAAATTAGCATTAAAAAAAGCAGCAAAAAAAAGCAGCAAAAAAGTCCTGTGTGAACGTACCCTAAAGTTACCACCAGTCACAGCCAGAGCTTCTCACTTTCTGATCCTTGTGTTCCGGCGAGGAGAGCGGTCGTATCACTGATATAACTGCTCTCCAAACCATCCGTATCTTCATGGCAATTAATGGATTATCATCGGAAAGGTGAGTATACAGTGGGGGAAATATTTAATACACTGATGATTTAGCAAGTTTTTCTACCTACAAATAATGGAGAGGTTTGTATTTTTTATCGTAGGTACACTTAAACTGTAAGAGACAGAATCTTAAAAAAAAAACTGAAAATCACATTGTATGATTTTTACATAATTAATTAGCATTTTATTGCTTGAAATAAGTATTTTATATAATAGAAAAACAGAACTTAGTATTTGGTACAGAAATCTTTGTTTGCAATACAGAGGTCAGACATTTCCTATAGTTCTTGACCAAGTTTACACACACTGCAAATGGGATTTTGGCCCACTCCTCCATACAAATCTTCTCCAGATCTTTCAGGTTTCAGAGCTGTCGTTGGGCAACATTGAGCTTCGGCTCCCTCCAAAGATTTTCTATTCAGTTAATATCTGGAGACTGGCTAGGCCACTTCAGGACCTTGAAATGCTTCTAATGGAGCCACTCCTTAGTTGCTCTGGGGGTCATTGTCATGCTGGAAGACTAAAGGTATCGTCACATTAACCCCTTCACCCCCGGAGCTTTTTCCGTTTTTCCATTTTCGTTTTTCGCTACCCTCCTTCCCAGAGCCATAACTTTTTTATTTTTCCGTCAATTTGGCCATGTGAGGGCTTATTTTTTGCGGGACGAGTTGTACTTTTGAACGACATCATTGGTTTTAGCATGTCGTGTACTAGAAAACGGGAAAAAAATTCCAAGTGCAGTGAAATTGCAAAAAAAGTGCAATCCCACACTTGTTTTTTGCTTGCCTATTTTGCTAGGTTCACTAAATGCTAAAACTGACCTGCCATTATGATTCTCCAGGTCACTACGAGTTTATAGACACCTAACATGACTAGGTTATTTTTCACCTAAGTGGTGAAAAAAAATTCCAAACTTTGCAAAAAACAAAACAAAACAAAATTGCGCCATTTTCCGATACTCGTAGCGTCTCCATTTTTCGTGATCTGGGGTCAGGTGAGGGCTTATTTTTTGCGTGCCGAGCTGGCGTTTTTAATGATAGCATTTTGGTGTAGATACGTTCTTTTGATCGCCCGTTATTGCATTTTAATGCAATGTCGTGGCGACCAAAAAAACGTAAATCTGGCGTTTCGAATTTTTTTCTCATTACGCCATTTAGCGATCAGGTTAATGCTTTTTTTTTATTGATAGATCGGGCGATTCTGAACGCGGCGATACCAAATATGTGTAGGTTGGTTTTTTTTTTTATTGATTTATTTTGATTGGGGCGAAAGGGGGGTGATTTAAACTTTTATATTTTTTTTATTTTTTTCACATTTTTAAAAACTTTTTTTTTTACTTTTGCCATGCTTCAATAGCCTCCATGGGAGGCTAGAAGCAGGCACAGCCCGATCGGCTCTGCTATGCAGCAGTGATCATAAGATCGCTGCTACACAGCAGATTTGCAGGTGTGCTGTGAGCGCCGACCACAGGGTGGCGCTCACAGCCACCGGCAATCAGTAACCATAGAGGTCTCAAGGACCTCTATGGTTACCTTCCTGACACATCGCCGACCCCCGATCATGTGACGGGGGTCGGCGATGCGCTCATATCCGGCCGCACGGCCGGATGCGGTAGTTAAATGCCGCTGTCTGCGCTTGACAGCGGCATTTAACTAGTTAATAGCGGCGGGTGATCGCGATTTCACCCGCCGCTATTGCGCGCACATGTCAGCTGTAAAAAACAGCTGACATGTCGCGACTTTGATGTGCGCTCACCGCCGGAGCGCACATCAAAGCGGGGGTCCCGACATGTGACGTACTATACCGTCACATGTCGGGAAGGGGTTAAGCGACGCTGCAGCGATATCGACAACGATGCCGATCGCTGCAGCATCGCTGTGTGGTCGCTGGAGAGCTGTCACACAGACAGCTCTCCAGCGACCAACGATGCCGAAGTCCCCGGGTAACCAGGGTAAACATCGGGTTACTAAGCGCAGGGCCGCGCTTAGTAGCCCGATGTTTACCCTGGTTACCAGTGTAAATGTAAAAAAAAAAAAACAGTACATACTTACATTGCCGTGTCTGTCGCGTCCCTCGCCTTCAGCTTCCCTGTACTGTGTGAGCGCCGGCCATAAGCACAGCGGTGACGTCACCGCTGTGCTTTGCTTTCTGGCCGGCACTGACACATTCAGTGCAGGAAGCTCTGAGCAGCAGCGCGGACGCCGAGGGACGTGACAGACATCAGAGGGTGAGTATGTAGTGTTTTTTTTTTTACTTTTACAATGGTAACCAGGGTAAATATCGGGTTACTAAGCGTGGGCCTGCGCTTAGTAACCCGATATTTACCCTGGTTACCATTGTAAAACATCGCTGGCATCGTTGCTTTTGCTGTCAAACACGACGATACACGCCGATCTGACGACCAAATAAAGTTCTGGACTTTCAGCAACGACCAGCGATATCACAGCGGGATCCAGATCGCTGCTGCGTGTCAAACACAACGATATCACTATCCAGGACGCTGCAACGTCACGGATCGTTGTCGTTCTCGTTGCAAAGTCGTTTAGTGTGAAGGTACCTTAAGCCGTGACCCATCTTCAATTATCATACTGAGGGAAGGAGGTTGTTGGACAAAATCTTGTGATACATGACACCATCCATCCTCCCTTCAATACGGTCATCCTGTACCCTTTGCAGAAAAGCACTCCAAAGTATAACATTTCTCCCATTATGCTTCACGGTTAATATGGCATTCTTCAAGTTGTATTCATCCTTCCTATTCCTCAAAACACAGCGAGTGGAGTTGATACCTAAAAGTTCTATTTTGGTCTCATCTGACCACATGACCATCTCCCATGCCTCCTCTGTATCATCCAGATGGTCAGTGCCAATTTCAAATGGGCCTGGACATGTCCTAGCATGAGTAGGAGGACCTTGCATGCCCTGGAGGATTTTAATCCATGATGGCGTAGTGCATTACTAATTGTAATGTTTGAGACTGTGGTCCCTGCTCTCTTCAGGTCATTGACCAGGTCTTCCTGTGTAGTTCTGGGTTGTTTCCTGACCTTTCTCAAAATCATTCTGATCCCACGAGGCAAGATCTTGAATGGAGCCTGTAACGCTCGCACCCAGACTGGATGGCATGAGCGAGTATTGTGGCCCCACTGGGCCACAAACTAGACATACTCTGGAGGGCCATGACTAAGCAGCTACCTTGGTGCTCACTGGAGCCTCTAGTGGTGAAGTCAGGCTTGTGCAGCAGGTAGCTGCTAGGTACCACTCTAGGGCGGAGTCTGGCAGTAGCAGCTGATCTCCTAGGAAAGGGTAGCTGGGGCGGCCCAAAGAAATGTCCAACAGATGCAGGAGGGTGAAGTAAGATGACAAATACCACAAATGTGCAGCGCCCCAGAGTCCTGGTCGTTGCAGTAATGTCGTTCTTCCACCAGGGGGAATGATGTTACGTCTGATGGAAATAAAGGAGATCTTCCTACCAGGTATCACAAACCATACACCACACTTCACACTCCAGACCACCAGGGGGAGCCTTGCTCCTATCTACTAGGGCACTCTTCACAGAAGGGTAAAACTGGTGGTCTGGATTGAAAGTTAGAGAGAAGCTGGCTGAGCTTTGCCCAGGCAACACCTGTCAGGCAGACAGGGGGAAAGGAGGAACATCGGAGCTGCAGACAGAGGGTCCCTGACAGGGGTGGGATCCTGTCAGAGGCCTAGCTAGACAGAAAGACACGGAGCTGCGCCTGTACCACGTGCGGCAGCATCCTAAGAAAGGACACAAAGAGAACTGTGTCGTAGAGGGTGAGAAACGAAGTCATAACACAAGGTGATCTGCCCTGTAAAGGCTGCCTCCTTCTGAGGCGCGAAGCCGGTGGCCGGAACACCGAGGGAGTAATAGTCTCTACACTTTACTTCAGAGACCGGCAGGACAGTCAATTCCAAGTTGGCTGCCCGACCTTAATACCTAGGAAGACACAGTGGCAAATTGTGGGGGTCAGGGCATCTCTAGGTTCCCTATAAACAAGCCTCAGGCCATCAGTCATACGGGTTTGTCCTATCCATACCATCTGGGGGACAGAGAGGAAGAAACAACATCTAGAACATCTACAACAGTTGTGAGGACCTTACCGAGAAGCTCAACAGGGAGGTACTACAACACACAGGCGCTAGTGGAAGGCTACTGATTTCCACCTGGATAAGGGGACTCTGGATTTTCCTTCAGACTGGCCGGACTCTGCCTACCCTGTGGTCTGTACCCTGGACTGTGGATGCTGAAGTCTTCAGTAAAAGGTAAAGAGACTGCAACCCTGTGTTCTCGTTATTCACTGCGCCTTACTTCATCCACCATCACCACCTACACTTCTGGGAAGCCCTGGGGATACACTTCACCTGTGGGAAGGTATACCATCTTGCTGCCATAACATCACCCCAGCGGACCCCTAAGCAGCGTCGGTCACCCTGACCGAATACCACAGGTGGCGTCACGAACATTATATAAACTCCTTTACTGGACACCCCCTTAGGGCCACGGACCGGGTCAGCCACCATGACATCCCCCGAACCGTAGGACCCGGTACTGAGTACCCCATTGCCCTACTCTGGGGGGTGATCCAAATGCATATGGAACCGGCTGAAGGAGAGATGAGCACTGGCAATTGCTCTGGACCAAGTGACGTAGAGATGAGCACTGGCAGGTGCAGCAGTACTGTCTGACGTTGAGATGAGCAATGGTAAGTGCAATTGGGCAAGGTGATGCTGTGGCAGGCAGGAGGGCACAGCTCAGACTGGAGGAACAGGAACAGTTTGGGAAGGACTGAGACACAGGCAGGTACGAGTGGGATACAGAGACGGGTAGGACCCTCTTCAGACTGGACTGACAGGAACCATTTCAGGAATGACTGAGACACAGGCAGGTACGATTGGAATACAGGGAAGAGTAGGACCCAGTTCAGACTGGACAAACAGGGAGCCGCAGGTAGACGCAGATGCAGAGCCGCAGGTGCGGCACAAAAGCAGAGCCGCAGGTGCGTAACAGCATAAAAAACCTCAGACACAATGAAGCAGAAAACCGCAAACGCAGTCAAGCACTGGATAATTCCAAGGAAAGTACACACAGGACAAACAGGATCAAGTACACATAAGACAGATACAAGGACAGGTACAAGCAGGACAGACAGGATCAGATTCACACAAGGTACTTAGCAAGTGTACACAAGGATCACTAACATTGTACATAGACAACAGAATAGAGATAGGTGCTGGTACTGCTACTGCAGGTTTAAGGGTATGTGCACACGTTGCGGATTTCTTGCAGAAATTTCCTGAAGAAAACCGGAAATTTTCTGCAAGAAATCCGCATTTTTTTTTTGCGTTTTTTTTCCGTTTTTTTCGCGTTTTTTTAGCATTCTGCAAGCGTAATTAGCTTGCAGAATGCTAAAGTTTTCCAAGCGATCTGTAGCATCGCTTGGAAAACTGACTGACAGGTTGGTCACACTTGTCAAACATACTGTTTGACAAGTGTGACCATCTTTTTACTATAGATGCAGCTTATGCAGCATCTATAGTAAAAGATAGAACGTTAAAAATAATAAAAAAAATGCTTATACTCACCCGCAGACAGCTGATATCCTCACCGGCGTCCGTTCCGTATAGATGGTGTGCGCGCGCAGGACCTTCCATGACGTCGCGGTCACATGACCGGTCTCGACCAATCACAGGACGGTCACAAGACCGTGACGTCATCGCAGGTCCTCCACCGCACATCAGCTACAGGAACCGAAGCGGCAGCATGCAGCTGAGAGGCGGGAAGACATCGAGGGTGAGTATAGGACTATTTTTTATTTTAATTCTTTATTTTTGACCACTTATATGGTGCCCAGTGCGTGGAGGAGAGTCTCCTCTCCTCCACCCTGGGTACCAACCGCACATAATCTGCTTACTTCCCGCATGGTGTGCACAGCCCCGTGCGGGAAGTAAGCAGATCAATGGACCCCTAGGTGTGCGGAATCCCCGCAATTCCGCATTTTTAATGAACATGTTGCTTTTTTTTCCGCGATGCGATTTTTTCGCGGAAAAAATCGCAACATTTGCACAAAAAATGCGGAATACACTGTAAATAATACGAGGCATATGTTAGCGTTTTTTTCGCGTTTTTGTCACGTTTTTATAGCGAAAAAACGCGAAAAAAACGCGAAAAATCCTGAACGTGTGCACATGGCCTAAGGAGTAGGAACAAGGACAGACACAGCAGGGAAGGGAAAGATTCAGACTTGGATACAAACAGGTACAGAGATAGGTCCTAATTCAGACAAGGACAGACTCAGGGTACAGGACTGGGTATACAGCCCCCAGGGAGGCAGAAACGGAAACAGGCAAGATTAGAGACAGGACCTAGCAACTCAGTAGTTGCAAACAGACTGAAAGAGAATGTTGCTCAGGCACTCCCATTGGTGGAGATGCCTTAAGTACCAGGTGCCTCTTAGCAATAGGCTGAGGACATATTAGGAATGTGTCTCTTTAAGAGTCAGAAAGGGAAGGAGCAGCTGCCCTAAGCATACAGCAAGCAGAGGACACATGGTTTGTAGCATACAGCAAGCAGAAGAAAGAACTCACTGCATGGCCAGGAGTGGTGAGTAAGTCCGTCTATCTGCCTGGTGGGGGATGGGAAGCCATGCAGTGATGCCGGCAGGGATGTTACAGAGCCCCTGACCAAGAAAGATTGATAACCATCTTGTGTTTCTTCCATTTTCTAATAATTGCACCAACAGTTGTCTCCTCACCAAGCTCCTTGCCTGTAGCCCATCTCATCCTTGTGCAGGTCTACAATTTTGTCCCTGGTGTCCTTAGACAGCTCTTTGGCTTTGGCCATGGTGGAGAGGTTGGGGTGTGAGTGAATGTGTGGACAGGTGTCTTTTACACACGTATCGAGTTCAAGCAGGTGCAATTATTACAGGTAATGAGTGCACAGTAGGAGGCTTCTTAAAGAAAAACTAACAGGTCTGAGAGAGCCAGAATTCTTGCTGGTTGGTAGGTGATCAAATAATTATTTTATGCAGTAAAATGCAAATTAATTATTTAGAAATTATACAATGTGATTTTCTGTTTGTTATTTTTAGATTCTGTCTCTCACAGTGGCGGTGTACCTACGATAAAAATTACAGACCTCTCCATTCTTTGTAGGTGGGAAAACTTGCAAAATCGACAGTGTATCAAATACTTATTTTCCCCACTGTAACTTTGCATTTTTATTTTTAATTTTGTTAAATAAATGGGTAAATGAGGGTAGGGGAGTCTTTATTTCAAAGAAAGGACTGCGTTTGTGTCTTCATTAAATTTGACTATGGGGTTAGTAATAGGGGTGTATGATAGACACCTCTCCATTATTAACCCATGGGCTTGATGTCAGTGAGCATAAAACAGCTGACATCAACCCCAAAATTATTATCCTACTTGCCACTGCACAATGCAAGTGGGAAGAGCAGTGGAAAGTAGAATTGGCGCATCTAATGGATGCACCTTTTCTGGGTCAGCTGCAGGCTGCTATTTTTAGCCTAGGGGGCCAATATCCATGGCCTCTTACCAGTCTGAGAATACAAGCCTCCAGCTGTCTGCTTTAGCTTGGCTGGTTGTCAAAATAGGGGGCACACACCTTTTTTTAATTTATTTATTTAAATAATGAACAGGAGCCAGCTGGTAAATACTGTCGTCATCATACACCCGCTCTCGCTGCTATCAGCGAGACCAGGCGCACGTTAATGACAGTAGTACTCTCATCAGTTGACAACTGTGACTGTGCGCAGTCACAATGCGCAGACTTGTAGCTTAAGCCCGGACAACCCCATTAATGTTTATGTGAAATCATGCCTGATGACGGAACCTAGCTAGCTAGCTTCTTTAAAAAAAATCAGTGAAATGATTATTACGAAGAGAAGTGACTGAACAGTGATGGATACATTACACCATTATTGCAAATGTTATACAAAATACCTGTGTGTTGATAAGCATTGACCTACTTTGAGTATTAGATCCACGTAATAATGAATGTATGGCAGGGGAGAACTACAGATGGTGGCTGAACTAGTGAATATAGGAAGAGAACTTTGGATGATGATCGTTGTACATTAGTAATTATGTTCATGATTTTACCTAGGTGACCATGAGCTGGAGATAAACTGGTTAATTACTTCCCTTAGCCTATTAAATAAATTCCCCCACTCATGTCTGTACTATACATAACATACTAAAATTGGGGAGCAGAATTCAACAAAAATCTTAGGTACCTGGTAGTGGTACGTGTAGCCCTGGTATCTGCGCACTGTGAATAGTCGAACAGCCGCGAGAGATGCAGCCGTGGGGACGTCAACATATTATTTGACCACATCGAAAACACTTGGTTAGCACCCGAGCATGCTCGGATAACACCTTATCAGAGCACATTCGCTCATCATTATTAGTTACACTATAATGTCTGATTCTATTTGTACTTGTATCCTCTGAGGAATATATTGGCACAATATAAATACAGATACTGATTCTGTGAATATCTAAGATTTTTTTTTACAGCAGATCCACATGGGGTTTTGTACAATGTTAAAATATTTTAGAAATTATTCACTTAGGTGATTTTAACCGTAAGTTGATCAAAAATGTGATTAACGAGTTTCTCTGATGATTTTAATATGTTTTAGCCTGTTTGTTCCCCTACCAATCCAGTAAACTTTCCTCAGCAAGCTACTGACTTTTGGTCACCCGCATAGACTACCAGGAGATCACGCTCTTAAATACTGTTATTATATAAGAATGCATTACCATATGGATAACAATTATGCTAGCTCATGCACTCTAAAAGTATAGTAGTAATACGTATATCACAAAAAAAGGATGACACAGCTTCAGAGTAAAGAATAGGTGCCAGCCCGCTGGTTGTATCTCAAAAAACAGATAACAGAAAAATAAAGAAAGCAGGTGGCACTCAAATATGGGAAACTAGCAAAGGTCCAGTAAAATTTTTAACAAGCCCATGGGCAACAGACATCATTTTATCTTCACAGAGTCTTGGCTGGAGAAAGGCTCTGTGGAGCCAAAACACTGCCTGTTGCACATGGGACTTATTAAAAGGTTCTCTGGACCTGTGCTAGTTTCCCATATTTGAGTGCCACCTGCTTTCTTTATTTTTGTATATGTATATACATCGTAACATATATACACATAAATATAAGTAATAGTATATTAAATGGATTTTACTCAACAGATATTTTGTAATAAGCCCTATCAATGAGTGGAAGGGGTTTCTAAATTTATCATGGTTCTGGCTGACTCCTTAGGCTGTGTGCCCACGTTGCATTTTGTAAGCCTTTTTTCACGCGTTTTTTCCACTTAAAAAATGCTTACAAAACGCATCACATTATTTTTAATGGAATACCGCGTTGTGCCCATGCTGCGTTTTTTTTTCCGCAGCGGAAACGCATTGCCGAAAAAAATGCAGCATGTTCATTAATTAATTTGGCGGAATCGCGGCGATTTTGCCAGTATATAATTGTATTGGGACGCATGGAAAAAAATATATTAAAAACGAGAGAAAAACGCAAAAAAAAAGCTAGAAAAATGAGAGTGGATTTCTTGGCAAGGGAGTCCGGTTTTGATGAGGAAAATTCTGCTTACATTCTGCAACGTGGGCACATAGCCTAAATGTTTCAACCTCCTGGGATATGTCATTTTGAAGTTTTTCCCCCACAACATTTCAGCATTTATCAGTATCACCTATCCACAAAAATCACTTGAATGGGTCTGAGTAACTAAAGGCTTTATTACCAGGCATAGAGGTTACAAATTGTATGATGCCTGCTGTCCTATACGCCTAATGAAGAGGAAGAAGCAGCCCCTAAAACCAGCTGAGCCTCTCCCATAGATGGTATTGGTATGGTGATGATATCCTAAGATTTGGCCATTAATATTAAAAATCCTTTTTATTTAGAAAAAGCTGAGCAGAAATAGTATCCTTGAAAAAAACTTCATGGACAAACAATTAGGTGTGAAAGATAATTATAAAAATAGAAGAAGCAAGGAAAAAAATATCAAAATCAACATGAGTAGAAATAAGAAACACATTTTGTATAGTGCATCCTTTAGAGAGACCCTTCTAGCCTAGAACATATGTTTTTTTGCTAACTCATTTCAAGGAAAATTCAATTAGGAACATGTTGAAACACTACGTCAAGGCGCCTGATCTGACACTTGTAGCAGCAGTAGCACGCAGGCAGCGTTTATGTGCAGTGGCAAAACAATTGGATACAGCAATTAAATTCTTGGCAAAATATAATCTAGGAACGAAAACAGAAGAAAATGTACAGCTGTGGAATGAGTAGCTTCTATGTTTGCTGTGAAACATTACAACAATCATTACAATAAGAGCATCCACCTAGTCTGTTTATAGTGAGGAGGCAATATGTAGCAATGTGCTTCCCAGTTTTTGTTGGATACACTGTTGAAGTATGAAAATAAATTTTGTGATAAATAGATAAGTATAGTCACAACCAGATCAGAACTTCCATATTCCAGGTAATCACCTAAACGTTATATGGGTCATTTCTCACAGAACTAGGAAATCTTTCATGATCAGTTGTCTGTTAGGAGTTTAATTACAGTCTCTGGTAGACCAATAATTAAAAGCAGCTTACCAGTCCACATGCGGGACGTCATGGGTCCTCTATAGTCTGTCAGTAGTCTGTTATTAAATCATGACCACTATCAGTCAAATGACTCAGCTTCTTGGAAGAGCATCGTTGGTAGAAATAATCAAGAACTGCAACATGTCAATACTTTTTGGATTTTTCCTATTGGCATTAAAGGACTACTTTCAGCCGCCTAAAGTCCACCTATTTCCATTGTACAGACGTTAAGCCGAAGAATTGCTGTACATTGTTTGCGACTGCAGCAATAATCATTGAGAAGTTTGGTTGTTAGTAAGAGTCAGAGTATCTAGATAGAATACAAACTTAAGGGCTCATACTCATTTGCGAGAAAGACGGACAAGTGCAATCCAAGAAAAAATCGGATTGCACTCTGACCAACCAATGTTATTCAATGGGCTACATCTCATCTACTATTTTTTCTCAGCTGAAATCGCACTGAGAAAAAAATCGCAGCATGCTGCGATTTGCTGTGCATATCGGACAAGACTCACCAATGCAAGTCAATAGATGCGAGAAAAAAACGCATAGCACTCGCACCATGCGAGTGCTGTCTGTTTTTTATGAACCGTTGACCTTTGAAAAGCCGGTACAGTAAAAGCACACTGACAGGTTAGAATAGAATACATAGAATATCAATATACACATAGTATACATATATATATATGTACATGTCAGTAAAACACACATGCAGTATATATATATATATATATATATATATATATATATATATTTATTTTGCACAGAAAGATAGATAGAAGAAAAGCCGGTAATTCATCTGCTGGCTTCTGTAAAATCACTGCAGGAGCCGACAGGATAGGAGAGATGGATTACATACAGTAAATACATATATAATAGGTAGATATATAGATGTCAGTGACAAATACAATTAGTACAGAGTGTGTGCAAATTACTGCACATGTCTTTAATAAAAGATTATTTAACGGAAAAAAAGGCCTGGGCTCCAGCGCAATTTTCGCAACCAGCAGAGGGAAAGCAAACGACTAGGGGCAGATGTTTATAGCCAGGGAAGGGGGTAATACCCATGGAGCTTCCCAGGCTATTAATATCAGCTCACAGCTGTATACTTTAGCCTTTACTATTAAAATGGAGGTCCCCCTCAAAAAATTACGTGGAGTCCCCCCTTAATTAATAACCAGCAAAGGCACAGACAGATGTGGGCTGATATTAATAGCCTAGGAAGGGCCCAAGGATATTGGCCCACGCCCTGGCTAAAAACATCAGCACTCAGCCACCCCAGAAAAGACGCATCTCTAAGATGCGCCAATTCCACTTAGCCTTGCTCTTCCCTTTTGCCCTGTAGCGGTGGCAAGTGGGGTAATAGTTGTGGGGTTAATGTCACCTTTGTTTTGTAAGGTGACAAAGCCCACGGCTTAGTAATGGACAGGTGTCAATAAGACATCTATCCATTACTAATCCTATAGATGTCACAAGTTAAATAAAGACACAGCCAGAATAAAGTCTTTTAATTAAATAAAACACAACACAGTGTAGAACACAGGATAAATATGAACCAGAGCCTTATTCTGATTATTGGGAGGCAGAATGAACAAATAAGCAGAAATACAAAGATTGCTGTTACTAATTTATTAGTTTTGTTACGCCATTCACCATTTGATATAAGGGATAAGATGGATTTACTCTTCAGGTTAGTGCGATTACAGCAGTATCAAATTTATATAGGTTTTTATGTTTTACTACCTTTACACAATAAGAATAAATCTTTACATGTTTTATTGAACTTTTCTTTCTTTTTACATTTGTACTTAGTTGTACTTTGGGACTTGAATATTTTTCACATTAATCAGTGGCCTCATACACTTCTATATTCATGTATTCCAGTGCATGAGACATGTTAGTGTCATACTGCTACAGCCTTTTAGAACCCGATTATGACAAGCCCTAACAGGCCACCATACTCCTACTTCAGTTTTTCACCTCAGGATGCCATAGCAACTTTTGGAACCCGAGACTGTGATCACGGAGTCCTGTTAAGGTTAAAGAGGGAGCCCTCTCCCTATGTTAACCATCTAGATGCCCTTAACATCAGCATCTAGGGGGTTAAATGGCCATGATCAGTGCAAAAATCCATTACGGCTGATGCAGCAAGGTGTCAGCTGTCACATGCAGCTGACACCTGCTACTTTTTAAATCTTTTCACGTAATCCTTTTATCCTTTTATGCTTTTTTATGATGCTGAGGATTAAGGCACTTAATTACTGCCGCTAAAAGGTATACTGAAGGTTGTTTAACGGGGCACGTGGTGGTAGCCGTGGACGAGGCACTCATTTTCAGCACCCCAGCATGTGCAGGGGTGATCTTATTTTAATGTATAAATATTTGAGGGGACAGTACAAAGACCTTTCTGATGATCTTTTTAATCATAGACCTGAGACAGGGACAAGGGGGCATCCTCTACGTCTGGAGGAAAGAAGGTTTAAGCATAATAACAGACGCGGATTCTTTACTGTAAGAGCAGTGAGACTATGGAACTCTCTGCCGTATGATGTTGTAATGAGTGAGTCATTACTTAAATTTAAGAGGGGACTGGATACCTTTCTGGAAAAGTATAATGTTACAGGGTATATACACTAGATTCCTTGATAAGGCGTTGATCCAGGGAACTAGTCTGATTGCCGTATGTGGAGTCGGGAAGGAATTTTTTTCCCCATGGTGGAGTTACTGTTTGCCACATGGTTTTTTTTTGCCTTCCTCTGGATCAACATGTTAGGGCATGTTAGGTTAGGCTATGGGTTGAACTAGATGGACTTACAGTCTTCCTTCAACCTTAATAACTATGTAACTATGTAACTATGTTACATGAAAGTGTGGTTTCTTTCTGGGTGTGTGGATTTTTGTTGTGAGGGCCTTATGCCCGTGCAGGCCACATGTAGCCTGTGTTGTGGGCTTGCCAGGACCAGATGTTTCACAGTTCAATGAGGGAAACAACCATTCAAAAATAAACTCTTTATTGAACGGTATCTTGGTAAGAGTTATATACAAGGGATAGTGGGTACAAAGTCTTATGGTCATTTCCCGTACAGTTCAAAACATTCAACAAAGCATCTTTACTCTGTAGTATACTCTTGGGCTTTCACAGCACACTGTTTCTTAGCCACAATCCAGCTTTAACACTACAGGTCTGATTTACAAATCTCCTTAACTTGCTCAGCAGTTCCATGCTCTATGTCTTCTACTACTGATGCTTTGGATCTACCACTTGGAACCCTTCACTAGTCCTCATTTCTCAGTCCTGCTAAGGCCCATTACCTTCTGCGTTTCAATCTCAAGGTCTCATGGCTAGACGTCCTCTCTGTGTCTTTGGTTACTTTCCTTTTGGATCTCACTACAGTTCCTCCTTCAGGTCTCCTCTTACTCAGGGTCACCCTTTAATGCAGCTCTGCTCGCTTCGTACTCCAAACCCTAAATCCCCAACTCTGTCAGGAAGCAGTCGTTTTCCCAATCACTAACCGTTTCCACCATGGGTCATTCTCAAACATTAAGAACTACCTTACCCAATCGTCAGCTATCTACATATGTATACCTTACACTATCACATTACCAACATTGCTTATAACACTGCTACACACTATACGTATTACATTATACTATCAATGTTTATCACACTCTATACATTATAACACTATTCACATGACACAGCATTTACAGAAGACTCATGACGTTACAATACAACACATCACATGGTAGGTGTTCTCAGGAATGTGACAGCGCAGTGCACCATCCTTACAGTTGTTTAGGGATTAAGCACCCCATACACATTAGATGGCTGTCACTCTTGACTCCTCTATATACAGGAGTGTTCACCTGAGCCAGGTACTCCTTTGGCCTCTATTAGACAGCAAATGCCAGACTCCTTTGGTTGCGGCATATCTCCCAGAGAATAAAAGTATTGGCGGTCCAAAATCAGACATGCTGGATCTTTCTGCCCCTGCCATTATCTGTCAAGGATGAGAGAGAAGGCTCTTGCACACATTAGCCTGTTGGCCAATACCACTGACATCGTGGGGTTCATCCGACAATAGTCCAATTTGCATGCGGGCTTTTAGAGTAGATCTCCAACATGACACCCATTTGGCCAGTATATTCATTCACAATGAATATGATCAGGGTTAGTTGTGAGACAACCCCTTTAAGACTTCAAATATTCTAATCCTTACAGGGTTAAAAAGTGTATCAAAGATAAAAATAATTCATAAAAAAATTGCATGGATGTAATTTATGTGTGCTATATGAAGACAATTGTCTCGGCACTGTTGTCATCCTGTCCTAGAGAAGAGGAAAAAGAAAGCAGCAACCTAATGGGTGTAACACATATCACGCTGGCTATTTATAGGGACATAAAATAAGTGAAATCTTATCCTTTGTAATGTACCTGTCAAACAAAGAAACCTGCCGTCTAATTTGTAGCACATATTTCGCATCCAGTGGTTTGTTATGTTACAGTAAATACTGTTCTTGTTTTCACCTGGAATTTGACTCTTAAAGAACTATTTCATTTATTCTGCCTAATCTTCTTATAAAAACGACTGTTGTGTAAGATTTCTGGGATCTTTGAGTGTGAACTGTTGTGTCTGCTCCAAGATTAAGCAGAAATCCTTACACTAAATTGGGCTCAATTGAAGTGGTTATCTGGGACTTTTTTTGTGCATTGAGGACCAATAGTCAGGTAGTTGTTAACCACTTGCCTGGTGTTGACCTCTGCCAGCTCAGAGCAATTACGGATCGCTTCTGCCCGCGATTCTCCTGTTTCCGCCAATGGTATATTGTCTTCTCTTCCACTCTGCTCTGTTAACAGGGGCGTGACTTCCAATGTCATGTTGATTGATAGCTGGCTCCCTGCTGACTAACCTCAGGGAATCGGCAGTCAATCAGCATGACGTCTACAGTGAGGCCCCGCCAACAGAGTCGAGCGGAAGAGAAAGAGCTGCTCTGTTGACGATTGGTGAAGTAGGGGAATCATTGGCAGCAGCGGTCTAAAGCGGCAGAGACTGTCCCTGTGTAGAACAGGCAGGTAGTTAACAACTACCTGCCTGTTAGTTCTTTGCCCCATACACAAAAATAATAAAAGTCCTGGATAACCCCTTTAAAGTAATTGTCTAAGATTACAACATTACAGCTCGAATATATTTTCAAATCTGGGATAACCCCTTTAACTCATATAAAGATAAAATGAGTATTGTGTTATACAGCTTATGCACAGATTATTCGATAAGATTTACAAAAATTGCAAAAACTGATAATGGATATTACATATTGAACATGATATATACACATGCGCCAATATAAGGGAGTCAGGTTTCAAGCGCACACTTCAGCAAACACTGCTACATATAAAGGCCACCTGCCATGTGGCCCTGTGTTACGGTTCATCCCAAGAAGGCAGTGGTCACCTAGATTTGACTTGGAATTCAGCCACAGTGATAGTTTGCCGAGGACAATAACGTCATCAGACTGTAGCCAGGATAGAGAATCTCTAGGTATCTAATCTATTCAGTAGTTAATTGGGTATAAGATACAATCAATTCAGCGAGCTGCCCGAAAAGTGGACAAAGACTCTCTCTACTCACCGGATCCTGGCATTTTTTAAAGATTTGCTAAAGATCTAATATCTATAAGGGACTGCAAATTCCCCCAAATCTCTTATGACAAGAGACATGTAGATTTTCTTGCAGTCACTTGCTTTCCTTTGTCCAAGTTAGATGTTATTGGGGGATTTTATATACTGCGTATTTTAATGATACCATCTTAAACCAGCTCTACAGTACACTGCCTGAACGTGAATGTGACATTTTTTGGACAAATCACAAGCCACAAATGAAAACCACAAGTATACAAGTAACAAACTAACTCTGCCACATAAGAGAATAGCTGTGTATTCTCAGCACTGCGATACTGATGTTTATTATCCTGCACCATAATGTAACTGTATAATAGTGAGAAAAAGATACAGCTCACCATCATACGATTCCCATGTAGCTGGGAGCACAGAGGCAATCAGTAGCAGGAAAAGACGCCCCCTGAGGAAGTGTAATAGAAACGTGCGTCGGAGCCGGGGAACCCCTGACTAAATCCTTTGCTTATGCCTAGATTCTACTAAGAGGTTATGTAATTCATCTGTACTGGCCATTTATGTGCTCTAACTCTCCTGCATGCACTGTCACTTTATCTTTGATCTATATGTTCACGGACCGCTCCTGGCACATTACCCATCCGGAACACCGCGGTCAAATATGATCGCAGTGTTTCGGCAGTATAAGGAAGCATCGCGCAGGGAGGGGGCTCCCTGAGTGCTTCCCTGAGACCCTCGGAGCAACGCGATGTGCTCGCGTTGCTCCGAGGGTCTCCTACCTCCTTCTCCCTGCAGGCCCCGGATCCAAAATGGCCGCAGGGCTACATCCGGGTCCTGCAGGGAGGTGGCTTACCAGCGCCTGCTCAGAGCAAGCTCTGGTAAGCCTGCAGCCCTGCCTGTCAGATAGCTGATCTGACACAGTGCTGTGCAAAGTGTCAGATCAGCGATCTGACCCTATAACATTTTGTCCCCCCTTGGGGCAATGTTATAGTGTAAAAAAAAAAATATTGAGATGTTCAGATGTGTAAAAAAAATGTAAAAAAATTCCTAAATAAAGAAAAAAATATATATTGTTACATTTCTTTATCTAAATAAAAAAACACAATAGAAGTACACATATTTAGTATCGCCGCATCCGTAACGACCCGACCTATAAAACTGTCCCACTAGTTAACCCCTTCAGTGAACACCTTAAAAAAAAAAAATGTGGCAAAAAACAACGCTTTATTATCATACCGCCAAACAAAAAGTGGAGTAACATGCGATGAAAAAATACGGATATAAATAACCATGGTACCGCTGAAAACTTCATCTTGTCCCGCAAAAAATGAGCCACCATACAGCATCATCAGCAAAAAAATAAAAAAGTTATAGTCCTCAGAATAAAGCGATGCAAAAATAATTATTTTTTATATAAAATAGTTTTTATCGTATAAAAGCGCCAAAACATAAAACAATTATATAAATGAGGTATCGCTGTAATCGTACTGACCCGAAGAATAAAACTGCTTTATCAATTTTACGATAAGCAGAACGGTATAAACGCCCCCCCAAAAGACATTCTTGAATAGCTGGTTTTTGGTCATTCTGCCTCACAAAAATCGGAATAAAAAGCGATCAAAAAATGTCACATGCCCAAAAATGGTAACAATAAAAACGTCAACTCGTCCCACAAAAAACAAGACCTCACATGACTCTGTGGACCAAAGTATGAAAAAATTATCGCTCTCAAACTGTGGAGATGCAAAAACTATTTTTTGCAATAAAAAGCGTCTTTTAGTGTGTGACAGCTGCCAATCATAAAAATCCACTACAAAACCTGCTATAAAAGTAAATCAAACCCCCCTTCATCACCCCCTTAGTTAGGGAAAAATAGTAAAATAAAAAAAAAGAATATATTTCCATTTTCCCATTAGGGTTAGGGTTGGGGCTAGGGTTAGGGTTGGGGCTAGGTTTAGGGCTAGGGTTAGGGATGGAGCTAGGGTTAGGGTTGGGGCTAGGGTTAGGATTGAGGCTAGGGTTAGGGCTAGGGTTGGGGCTAGGGTTAGGGTTGGGGCTATGGTTAGGGTTGGGGCTAGGGTTAGGGTTGGGGCTAGGGTTAGGGCTAGGTTTAGGGTTAGGGCTAGGGTTGGGGTTAGGGTTGGATTAGAGTTTGGATTACATTATGGTTGGGATTAGGGTTAGGGGTGTGTCAGGGTTATGGGTGTGGTTAGGGTTATGGTTGGGATTAGTGTTAGGGGTGTGTTGGATTTAGGGGTGTGGTTAGGGTTGGGATTAGGGTTAGGGGTATGTTGGAGATATGGGTGTGGTTGGGGTTAGGGGTGTGGTTAGGGTTATGGTTAGAGTTGGGATTAGGGTTAGGGGTGTGTTTGGGTTAGGGGCGTGTTTGAGTTAGGGTTTCAGTTAGAATTGGGGGTGTCCACTGTTTAGGCACATCAAGGGCTCTCCAAACGCGACATGACATCCGATCTCAATTCCAGCCAATTCTGCGTTGAAAAAGTAAAAGAGTGCTCCTTCCCTTCCAAGCTCTCCCGTGCGCCTAAACAGGGGTTTACCCCAACATATGGGGTATCAGCGTACTCAGGACAAATTGGACAACAACTTTTGGGGTCTAATTTCTCTTGTTACCTTTGGGAAAATAAAAATTTTGGGGGGCTAAAAAAAAACCTTTTTGTGGTAAAAAAAAATATTTTTTATGTTCACGGCTCTGCGTTATAAACTGTAGTGAAACACTTAGGGGGTTCAAAGTTCTCACAACACATCTAGATAAGTTCCTTGGGGGGTCTAGTTTTCAATATGGGGTAACTTGTGGGGGGTTTCTACTGTTTACGTATATCATGGGCTCTGCAAATGCAATGTAACGCCTGTAGACCAATCCATTTAAGTCTGCATTCCAAACGGTGCTCCTTCCCTTCCGAGCTCTGCCATGTGCCCAAACGGGGTTCCCCCCACATATGGGGTATCAGCGTACTCGGGACAAATTGGACAACAACTTTTGTGGTCCAGTTTCTCCTGTTACCTTTGGGAAAATACAAAACTGGGGGCTAAAAAATAATTTTTGTGAAAAAAACAAGAATTTTTATTTTCACGACTCTGCGTTATAAACTGTAGTGAAACACTTGGGGTTCAAAGCTCTCACAACACATCTAGATAAGTTCCTTAGGGGGTCCACTTTCCAAAATGGTGTCACTTGTGGGGGGTTTTAATGTTTAGGCACATCAGGGGCTCTCCAAACGCGACATGGTGTCCTATCTCAATTCCAGTCGTCAATTTTGCATTGAAAAGTCAAATGGCGCTCCTTACCTTCCGAGCTCTGCCATGCGCCCAAACAGTGGTTTACCACCACATATCGGGTATCAGTGTACTCAGGACAAATTGCACAACAACTTTTGGGGTCCACTGTCTTCTCTTACCCTTGGGAAAATAAAAAATTGGGGGCGAAAAGATCATTTTTGTGAAAAAAAATGATTTTTTATTTTTACGGCTCTGCATTATAAACTTCTGTGAAGCACTTGGTGGGACAAAGTGCTCACCACACATCTACATAAGTTCCTTAGGGGGTCTACTTTCCAAAATGGTGTCACTTGTGGGGGGTTTCAATGTTTAGGCACATCAGGGGCTCTCCAAATGCAACATGGCGTCCCATCTCAATTCCAGTCAATTTTGCATTGAAAAGTCAAACGGCACTCCTTCCCTTCCGAGCTCTGTCATGCGCCCAAACAGTGGTTTACCCCCACATATGGGGTATCGGCATACTCAGGACAAATTGTAAAACAACTTTTGGGGTCCATTTTCTCCTGTTACCCTTGGTAAAAAAAATCAAATTGGAGCTGAAGTAAATTTTTTGTGAAAAAAAGTTAAATGTTCATTTTTTTTAAACATTCCAAAAATTCCTGTGAAACACCTGAAGAGTTAATATACTTCTTCAATGTGGTTTTGAGCACCTTGAGGGGTGCAGTTTTTAGAATGGTGTCACACTTGGTTATTTTCTATCATATAGACCCCTCAAAATGACTTCAAGTGTGATGTGGTCCCTAAAAAAAATGGTGTTGTAAAAACGAGAAATTGCTGGTTAACTTTTAACCCTTATAACCCCCTAACAAAAAAATTTTGGTTCCAAAATTGTGCTTATGTAAAGTAGACATGTGAGAAATGTTACCTATTAAGTATTTTCTGTGACATATCTCTGTGATTTAAGGGCATAAAAATTCAAAGTTGGAAAATTGCTAAATTTCCCAAATTTTCGCCAAATTTCCTTTTTTTTTCACAAATAAACGCTGGTAATATCAAAGAAATTTTACCACTATCATGAAGTACAATATGTCTCGAGAAAACAATGTCAGAATCATCAGGATCCGTTGAAGCGTTCCAGAGTTATAACCTCATAAAGGGACAGTGGTCAGAATTGTAAAAATTGGCCCGGTCATTAACGTGCAAACCACCCTTGGAGGTAAAGGGGTTAAGTTTGTGAATAAAGAAAACTTTTTTTCACGGATTCGGTGAAGTTGGACATTTTTTTCTTTTTATTTTCTGTCAGGCCTTCCCCCACATTGTGAAGCACTGTTGCTTTTGCTTTTAATCTTTTGTTATGATATATATTCCTTTAAAAAAATCTATTTTTTATGCTCTAATTGTTTATTTTGCTTGCCCTCCTTCACAACAAGGGTATGGGTGGCTATTTTTGATTTGCAGTAGAAGGAAAAAGTAGAAAAAATAGCTTCACAGCCTTTTTTTCTTTTAAATATATATTTTCTTTATCAGTGAATAATACTAGTCCAGTGAAAATGTAAGTTTGTGCATTATATTTCTGCTTTACTAAGATGTGATTTGTATGATGACACTGTGTTTATTATCCTTGTACCATGATAACACTATGGTCAGTAGGCATTGGCGATTACTTGATTTTTCATCCCTATTTTGTGATACTATTGTTATATATTGACACCACTGTGTGCATTATTTCCCCCCTCCGAGGGCAGCATAAATCAGCATTAGACACCCGATTTCTAGCGATGTATCACTTACTTTTTTCTGTCTTTTCATAAAATACCTTTTTATCTGCTTATATGGGAACCAAATCTGTCCCATTATGTGAGTGCGCTGAGAAGTCATCAATATTCATAAGCCGTGGCTCCTCCCATCTACCTGCCGCTGATTGTTTGAAAGCAGTCCATCCAGAGCATGAAGGTGGATAGAGCCAATGGCTTATGAATACTGATGAGCGAGTATGCTCGTCACTTGAGTTTCTCCGAGCATGCTCGGGTGGTCGCCAAGTATTTTGGCGTGCTCGGAGATTTAGACAGCCTGAATACATGTGGGATTGCCTGTTTGTTAGAGAATCTCCGAACACGCCAAAATATTCGGAGACCACCCGAGCAAACATGCTCGGAGAAACTCGTGTAATGAGCATACTCGCTCATCACTACTTATGAACACAAGGACTCTCCTGGCTCTTACCATAGCAGATAAACAGTATAATTTATGAATGGTAAAGCAAGAAAACATTAAGGCTATGTGCACACGTCAGGAATTTCTGCAGAATTTTCCTGAACAAAACCGGACTTTTTCTGCAGGAAATCCGCATGCGTTTTTTTCGCGTTTTTCTCTCATTTTTTGCACATTTTTTGTGCGTTTTTTTCTGGAGCTTCCCAATGCATTAAATAGCGTCAAAAACGCGAAAAATCCGCAAAATTAATGAACATGCTGCTTTTTTTTTACCGCAATGCGTTTTTTTCGCGGAAAAAAACAGCATCACGTGCACAAAAATTGCAGAATGCATTAAAAATGATGGCATGCTTATGTATGCGTTTTTAAAGCATTTTTTCAGCGGAAAACGGACGAAAAAACGCGAAAAAAACACGAAAAATCCTGAACGTGTGCACATAGCCTAAAGGGAATCTGTCAGTAGGATAAATCTTCATAAATCGTCTATATGGACATGTAGGTCATAGGAAGCTGAATAAAATGTCACCTTAATAGCTGTGATCTGATGTCTTTTTTAAGAGAAATCCACATCTTTCTTATATGTAAATGAGCCGTTCCAGGCCTGTCTGAGAATCTGCCTCCATAGATTATTTTTAATAAAACATAAACGTATCCGTGTGAGACATGTAAGCAACACGGGACAATTTTTTTCTAATTTTTTTTTCTCTTAGTAAGACATTAGATCCCAGATACCAAGGTTTCATATATTCAGCTTCCTATGACTCACATGCCCATACTGACGGCTTAGGTGGGACGATCCTACTGACAGATTCCCTTTAAGTGGTACAGCGCTGGATTCAGAGTCTCTGTCACTACTTTATCCAGTCCTCAGTCCAATGTCTATTGCAAACCTTGTGCTGTGACATCACATTACCCTTGTATTGTTCTTCTTTCTTTATTATTACTGCTCTGTGACATCATGGTATGCATAATCTTTGTATTATGATGCTGTGTTTACTTTGCCTGTGCTATGATATCACTGTTTCTTTCCATTATCTGTGACATCACTATATTTATTATCCATGCTATGCGATATTATCCCTGTGTGACAGCTGTTATGATTCCTCCTCTCAGTGTTGTGAGTGGCAGGTCAGCAGTCAAATCTGGGGCAGGGGCATGTTGAGTTGTCAGTATCGTGATAGACAGCTCAGCCGCCCAAACTGAGGCTTGGGCGTACTGAGCTGTCAGTGTGGTGAATGACAGTCCAGTCGCCCAATCAGGGCTGGGGAGTGCTTCCTACAGGTGTCTACTGTTTGACTGGTTCTCAGGCAATTTAACTGACTGCCTGCCTCTTATCTCTGCCAGTTGTAGCTCTGAGTTCTGTATTTTGATCTTTTGCTGACCGACCTTGCTGTTGACCATCCGTTTGCCTAACCCCTTTGTCTTGATCTGCTATCTTCTTGGAATTCTCACCCTGGACTGTGACTTGACTACTCTTTTGCCTCCCCCCTCAGTTTATGACATACTCACCTGGCTTTTGACCTCGGACTCCCTGACTTCCAGACCTCACGGCGTCTCTATAAGTAGTGTAGTGACTAGTATCCCAACAGCACTGTCCTTATTATTCCTATCTGTTGGCAATTATTTTTTTTCTGTGGCTCTACACGGGAACACCCCACTAAGAGCCACTGATTGGCTACTGTACTGTCAACATGACACCAGCGCCGCAGCCAAAGCCAAACACTAGGAGCAATGGCAAGTGGACTTTCCGATGGACCTGGGGAAGGCCAGTACAGCTTGGTTTGTTTCTGTACAACAGCACACAGTCAGGGAATGCCTTTTAATGGAAGGGAACCCATTTAACATTTTGCATTTTTCTGTACTTTGACATAGCTATGTTTGTTATCTTGCATTCAGGCCCAGGAGTGTAAAGTTATGCCTCTGTACTATTGCAATGTTTATTTACATTCCATGATTCTTGATGTAATGCTATGTGTAAATGAAAAATACAATATTCTAAGTTATTTTCTAACTACTCTCTTTTAGCATATTAAAAATGATCAATTTAATAAATATGAAAAGTTATTTAAATATTTTTTTTAATTTCTTCAATATTGTGCCATGTACTGTGTGATGCTGTATAACTGTCCCACTACCTCTTAAATTATACATAAATGACATACTACTAGGGTTACTTGTCCTTTCCAATAAGCCATCGGAGTTTGCTATAGATCAGCATATTACTGGACACAGGCCGATGTCTAATGTAAACACATTAGCTCCCTCCAGCTTATGTTGCACACCTATCCTAGCTATGTCCTTCCAGTGCACAGAACAGCCTGTAGCAACATAATACAATAATTACCTTGTCAACCACACCATCCATCATAATGTGTTTTCATGCAAAACTTATAACTTGTGAGTGAAAACATGAGCCATTTTGTCTGCATAAACTAGACTGTACAATCAGCAAAGCTGGTAAAAGCGAACCATTGCATGGCTTGACCGCGTATGGCAATACGGGTTTCTTTCTTTGACACATGCACCCATTCACCAACCAGAACCTGTATAACATTACCTCCCTGAAATAAAAACATTATTCAACGATTCTTTGGATAATATTGGTCACAGCGGCCAGTTTATTAACAAACAATAACATATAACAAAATGCATATCAATCATTTGATATAAACTCTAACATGAGGGGAGGGTTCTTGGAGCTAAAAAATCTGGCTTATATTTGGCAAGAACCAATGAACTTCAACCACCATGTTACCCTCAGCCGTAAATCACCAGCTCGAGGACACCAAACAACCTATTCAGGGAAGACTAACCAACAAAAGCTCCCAGGGTAATACCCCGTCCAGATTCCATAGCCGAATGCCAGATCAACCCCACTTCATTTAAACTGTCGGAATTTCCTCAAAATTCCTTCCCCGACGAATCAGCGTCAACTCCAAGAACCCCGCCCCCCGCCAACTTAGCCACTGTGACGAGGTAAAGGTCCACTCCAACCTCTAAAGACCCGTCAGTAAGAAAAGTGCCCCGAATAAACAAAAACCCAAAACATTCCTCTGACCCGCCAACATCCAAAACATTAGGGAGGGTGGGAGCTTCCTCTCAGATTGTCAGTGTTCCCGCACTTTTCTTACAACTGCCCCTAAACCCGCCCCTTCC
Source organism: Ranitomeya variabilis (assembly GCF_051348905.1). Lineage (NCBI taxonomy): Eukaryota > Metazoa > Chordata > Amphibia > Anura > Dendrobatidae > Ranitomeya > Ranitomeya variabilis. Next base: position 191,048,619 of record NC_135236.1, read on the forward strand.
TCACCACCACCAATCCTTTTTAAGCCCTGCAAAAAGCCTTTTTTGAAACCCTCCCCTAGCCAACAGCAGTCATGGGGGGGGCTTTCATTTAGCTTCGCCTATTCCCACCCCCATCTTTATTGCAGTGGTGGATATAAGTATTTGATACACTGTCGATTTGCAAGTTTTCCCACCTACAAAAAGAATGGAGAGGTCTGTAATTTTATCGTAGGTACACTTCAACTGTGAGAGACAGAGTCTAAAAAAAAAAATTCCAGAATATCACATTGTATGATTTTCACATAACTAATTAGCATTTTATTGCACTAAGTAAGTATTTGATACAATAGAAAAACAGAACTTAATATTGGGTACAGAAACCTTTGTTAGCAATTACAGTGGTGAGATGTTTCCTGCAGTTCTTCACCAAATTTTCACACACTGTGGGATTTTGGCCCACTTCTCAACACAGATCTTCACCAGATCTTTCAGGTTTTAGGGCTGTAGCTTGGCAACATTGAGTTTCGGTTCCCTCCAAAGATTTTCTATTGGGTTCATGTCTGGAGACTGGCTAGGTCACTCCAGGACCTTGAAATGCTTAGTTGCCCTGGCTGTGTTTCGGGCCATTGTCATGCTGGAAGACCAAGCCACGACCCATCTTCAATGCTCTTGCTGACTAAAGGCGGTTGTTGGACAAAATCTTGAGATGCATGACGCCATCCATCCTCCCTTCAATACGGTGCTGTTGTCCTGTCCTCTTTGGAGAAAAGCACCCCGAAAGCATGATGTTTACCACACCATTCTTCATGGTTGGGACGGTATTCTTGGTGTTGTACTCATCCTTCTTCTTCCTCTAAACACGGCGAGTGGAATTGATAACTAACGGTAATGTTTGAGACTGTGCTCCCAGCTATCTTCAGGTCATTGAGCAGGTTCTCCCGTGTAGTTCTGGCTGATTCCTGACCTTTCTCAGAATCATCCTTACCCCACAATGCGAGATCTTGCTTGGAGCCCCATAACGAGGAAAACTGACAGTTAACTTGTGTTTCTTGCTTTTTCAAATAATTGTGCCAACAGTTGTGGCCTTCTCACCAAGCTGCTTGCTTATTGTCCCATAGCCCATTCCAGCCTTGTGCAGGTCTACAATTTTGTCCCTGGTGTCCTTAGACAGCTCTTTGTGGTCTTTGCCATGATGGAGAGGTTGGAGTATCATTGATTGAGTGTTGTAATAATTATAGGGGATAACTCAGGAGACTCTTTGCGTGGAACAAGACAACTACAGGACACAGTTTTATAAGTGGTAAAGTCTATATTATCACACGGTGATTCAAACAGGTGCAGAGAGAAACTAAAGTCCACAACACTTTGTGCAAATAATAAATGCAGCTTAGCAGTCTATAGGAAACTTCAGAGGAAAATGCAATCAAGCAGAAAGTCTATGAAGCACAGTTATTCTTGAGGATACTTGACACGAATGAATCCTTGTCTTAGTCCAGACACAGATAGATATGCTTATAAGGCAGTTCAAATCATATCTTAGCTCAACCAGGGAGGCCTGGTTAATAGTCTCAGGTTATTGCAAAGCAGCAGCAGCTTACATGTCCAGCAAGTGCAGATGAAGTAAACAAGAGCAGCAGATGAAGGAGGATTACTGGAACTGGTGTATGCAGCAGGAACTCAGAGCAGAGTAGCAGGATCAACGCACAGGTTCACAGGAGCAGGTGTATAGCCAGGGAGTAATCAGAGGTCAGGAGCTGGATGCAAGGCAGAATACTCTAGCACAGACTGAAGGCTGGGGTGGAGTTTTATAGCAGGAAGACACAGTGCACATGAGACCAAAGACGCCATCTTGGAAAAGGGCAGTAATGCACAAAAGGTAAAAAATGTTCAGAGTCCTGACAAGTGTGTGGACAGGTGTCTTTAATACAGGTAACGAGTTCAAACAGGTGCAATTAATACAGGTAATGAGTGCAGAGTAGGAGGGCTTCTTACAGAAAAACTAACAGGTCTGTGAGACCCAGAATTCTTTTTGGTTGGTAGGTGATCATACACTTATTTCATGCAATAAAATGCAATTTAATTATTTAAAAATCATACAATGTGATTTTCTGCTTTTTCATTTTTAGATTCTATCTCTCACAGTTGAAGTGTACCTACGATACAAAATTGCAGACCTCTTCATTCTTTGTAGGGGGGAAAACTTGCAAAATCGACAGTGTATCAAATACTTATTTCCCCCAATGTAATGGATGAGTGGACCAGAGAAAGCTGCAGAACTTCAAAACTGGAGGTAGCTGATATGTCCAAGATAACCATTGACCCAAAATGATTTTGCAATAAAAGGAGTGTTTCCTTAGATGACTGTCTGCCAATGTGGGTCTTCAGGAGCCTGGGGTTCCTTAAAGGGAACCTGTCATGTTGAAAATAGTATCAGATTTCTAGGCAGTTTGTTATAGAGCAGGAGGAACTGATCATATTGATATACATTTTTGTGGGAAAAAGTTTCATTAAAATGTGTATGTTATTCATTGGAATCCCTGTTGTTTGTATAAAGGAGTCCAGTGGGCGATCTTATTTAGTGATTGACAGTCTGCCCTGTATAAATATCCATGCATGAGACAGCTGTCAATCAATGAGTAGCAGCGCCCACTGGACTCATACACACAAACACCTCGAATTTCAATGGATAAAATGTAAGTTTTATTGAATCTTTTCCAACAATCCTATATATCATTCTGCTTAACTTATTTTTCTCTATATCATGCTGTCCACAGATTGGACGGCATGTACAACGTGACATGTTCCCTTTAAGTCCTGATCAGACCAGCACATAACGTCAATTTAGTATAATATATAGACATAAAATAAGCATTTTATTTAATTAATCTTTATTAAATCAACAATATACAAGAATTCTGATCACATTGGAGCATGATTAAAATGAAATTAAATAGGATCTCTTCTTACCTACTGCTCAATTTGTTATGCAAACAGCAGAATTTAAACTCTTCTACTACTTAATAATGAAAATTATATTGGGACCATGGTTTCTTTTGCTTTTAATAGTTTTAATCATGTTGTCATATGATCAGCATGAATTCTTGTATATTGCGGATTCAATAAAAATTGAAGAAACAATGTACTCATATTACACCTATGGGTTATTTTACGGAAATTAATGCTGTTCCTTATGTTGGTCTCTACAGTTGGTTAATTAGGTCAGGGTTTCCTTTAATTCTTTATAGCAATTATTGGACAAACGGATTGTGTTGGTTTATTCAGCAACCACAGGTTCTGTCACTTCCACAATAGGGAAAGGCAAAGTTATCTCACAGGACTGGAAACAGGAAAATTAAAACGTTCAGGGTCTCAGAATATGTTGACACCAATTTTTTTTGTGTGTGAAAATAGCAAAATACAAAAATAAATATATATTTTATGTAATGTGTACAACATTAGATGTTTCTGCATTCACTTTGACACACAAAAATAAAATAAATAGTGATCAAGCCGTGAGGCAGAAGAGTCAGATGTTTTGGGGTCAATATCAAGAGAGTACGGAGATAACCAAGGGAAAAGACGAAAGCTTAAGTAAGGTCACTGTCCAAGGTCAGTAACAAGAGATAGTGGATCAAAAACCAAAGAACAAGACAAAGGGATAGTCAGAACACGGTCCAAAGGGTCAGGCAGCAGAAGATCACAACTCAGAGCAACAGAATTGGGCTAACACTCACCAAGAAACACAAACTATGTGTGGCAGGGATCAGAGCTCAGTTACGTAGCTAGGCGATCGGCGGAACACTGAACACCTGTAGAAAGTCCCGCACGCCCCAGTCACAGATTGGACAGCAGAGCTGTCAATCAAGGCACTGACAGCCCAGCAAACCCTACACAGTATTGGACAGCCAAGCTGTCAATCAAGACACAGACAGTTCAGCAGGACAGTTTCCCCAGAACAGCATAGGTGCCATTTTGGTGAACATAAAAACGTATTTTTTTTTGGGAAGTGGAAGGCCCAAATTCAGCAATTTTGGAATGGTTTCACATTGTTTTTCTTAACACTGTTTGCCGTGCAGGATAAAAATCATTAAGGGCGCGACTATTCCAATTACATTTAGTCTGGCTGTCAATCAGGGCTAGACCTGGAAGCCCATGAAATCACTGTGACATACAGGAATGTCATGGTGCCATAATTAAAGGTATTCCATGGTGCTCTGGTATGTCATGATGCCTTAGCGGATTAATGCCCAAATTGTCCTTTCAGGGGTTTATCGAAGGTACAACAATAGGGAACTGTTACACCTTACATGTCAGGTAATGTTAGACTGACATTTATATGTCTTTATTTAAAAATCACGATCATTGTTAAATTAAATCTAGAAAGTAAAATTTTCTAGTGATGGAATAATTACGGTATGTTTATATTGTTTATTGCTGGTATTTGTTTTATGTGCAATGTAAAGGTGTATAATCTGTGTAACAATGGTTTGGGAGTTATTTTTAAAAACTTCACTAAGTGAAGACATATTAGTGGCACACTCTAACTTTCTGTATTGTCTGCAGAGACAGTGCACCCGAATGTCTGTCCCAATCTACACAGCAAAGCTGACAAGTGACCTTCAGAAAATAAATGGTGTTAGATCTATAGGCCTGTCAGAAGATTTCAAGATTAAATAGCTGCACAAAAAAATTATAAATATATTACCAAAATGTTTTTAAAACCTGTTTACTAACAAACATATCCTTTTAAATGGAGTGTATCACCAAATTTGCTTGATCAAAACCAGACACTGTAACAGTTTCTATTATTTTTGTTTCCTGATATTTTTATTCTATTTTCTTTGAGTAATTTTATGGATAGCATTCTTACTTGAACTGCAGCAGTTCTGAGGTACGCTTTACAGCAGAATTTTCATATATTGAGTCTTGGGAAGAATCATTAAATTAAGTAGGAGAGTGTTGACTGGGCAGTGTTTCTCTGTGACCTGTGGAGAAGCCTATGTGAGGAGAGGAGAGCTCTGACCATCACCTGTGGTAAATGGGGCTACGCCCCTACTTTTACAATAGAGATTCTACTTTCATTGTAATCCTACCAAACGACTGCTTTGAAGGGATCCCTACAGAACCGGAAGGGTTCAAATACCAAACAGATAGTAAACAAACTTGGAGATGAAAGTGGATTGAGAACTGTGCTACCAAGAATCCAATATACAATAGGAGATGTAACATCCCTGCTGGCATCACTGCATGGCTTCCCATCTCCCATCTTACTCCCCACTCCAGCCATGCTGGGAGTTCTGTCCTCTGCCGGCTCCTTGCTGTGGACCTCATGTCCTTGCTTGCTGAATGCTTAAGGCGGTGGCCCCGAGACTTCCCCAGTCTTATAGAGACTGTGTGCACACTCCTAAGGTGTCCCCAGCCAATTGCCAAGAGGCATCAGGTACTTAAGGCATCTCCACCCACTGGGAGATGCCTGAGCAACATTCTCTCTCAGTCTGTGTTCAGCTTCTGAGTTGCCAGGTTCTGTCCTGTCTCTACCACCCTGGGGGCTGCATACCCAGGCTCGTATCTGTATTCTTTGTGTCTCATTTGTGTCACCCTGGGGGCTGCATACCCAGGCCTGAATCTTTGTCCTGCACTTGTTCCCGTGTCTGTCCCTGTCTGAACTCTGCCCTATACCTGCACCTGTTTGTATCCTTGTCTGTTGCCTATCCTACTCGGCTGTGTGTATCCTTGTATCCACTCCTTCTGCTCTGCTCTACTCGCTGCAACCTGCGGCTCTGCTCGCTGCAATCTGCAGCTCTGCTCTGCTTGCCACATCTGCGGCTCTGCTCTGCTCGCCGCAACCTCGCCACAAATCTTTCCCGTTTTAGGTCAATATGGATATAACCATAATTATTAATACCGCATTTTCTGGTGTATAAGACGACTGGGCGTATAAGACGACCCCCAACTCTTCCATATAAAATATGGAGTTTGGGATATACCCGCCGTATAAGATGGGGGTAATCTTATACGCCCAGTCATCTTATACGGCGTGTGCGGTGCGGATGGTTCCCAGAGTCTGGAGGAGAGGAGACTCTCCTTTAGGCCCCGGGATCCATATTCATGTAAAAAAAGAATAAAAATAAAAAATATAGGATATACTTACCCTCCGACGGCCCGCGGCTGTCAGCGGTGCAAGCGGCGGCTTCCGTTCCTAAGGATGCATTGAGCGAAGGACCTTCGATGACATCACGGTCACGCGACCTGTCACGGGCCATCGGAGGGCAAGCGGGCCATCGGAGGGTAAGTATATTCGATATTTTTTATTTTTATCCTTTTTTTTTACATGAATATGGATCCCAGGGCCTGAAGGAGAGTCTCCTCTCCTCCAGATCCTGAGAACCATACAGGAACGCTCCCTGCACACTCCGTACCTGGCGTATAAGACGACACCCGACTTTTGAGATGATTTTCAGGGGTTAAAAAAGTCATCTTATACGCCGGAAAATACGGTAGTTTCCAAATGCAAGAATAATAAGAGAGAGCAAATGTTTTAAGGCACTTTTATTGCTTATTGCAAAGTCAAAAGTTTGCATACACTAAGATTATGATGCCTTTAACCCCTTTATCCCCAAGGGTGGTTTGCACGTTAATGACCGGGCCAATTTTTACAATTCTGACCACTGTCCCTTTATGAGTTTATAACTCTGGAACGCTTCAACGGATCTTGGCGATTCTGACACTGTTTTCTCGTGACATATTGTACTTCATGATAGTGGTAAAAATTATTCGATATAACTTGTGTTTATTTGTGAAAAAAAATGGAAATTTGGCGAAAATTTAGAAAATTTCGCAATTTTCCAAATTTGAATTTTTATGCCCTTAAATCACAGAGATACAGTGGGGCAAAAAAGTATTTAGTCAGTCAGCAATAGTGCAAGTTCCACCACTTAAAAAGATGAGAGGCGTCTGTAATTTACATCATAGGTAGACCTCAACTATGGGAGACAAACTGAGAAAAAAAAATCCAGAAAATCACATTGTCTGTTTTTTTAACATTTTATTTGCATATTATGGTGGAAAATAAGTATCTGGTCAGAAACAAACAATCAAGATTTCTGGCTCTCACAGACCTGTAACTTCTTCTTTAAGAGTCTTCTCTTTCCTCCACTCATTACCTGTAGTAATGGCACCTGTTTAAACTTGTTATCAGTATAAAAAGACACCTGTGCACACCCTCAAACAGTCTGACTCCAAACTCCACTATGGTGAAGACCAAAGAGCTGTCAAAGGACACCAGAAACAAAATTGTAGCCCTGCACCAGGCTGGGAAGACTGAATCAGCAATAGCCAACCAGCTTGGAGTGAAGAAATCAACAGTGGGAGCAATAATTAGAAAATGGAAGACATTCAAGACCACTGATAATCTCCCTCGATCTGGGGCTCCACGCAAAATCCCACCCCGTGGGGTCAGAATGATCACAAGAACGGTGAGCAAAAATCTCAGAACCACGCGGGGGGGACCTAGTGAATGAACTGCAGAGAGCTGGGACCAATTTAACAAGGCCTACCATAAGTAACACACTACGCCACCATGGACTCAGATCCTGCAGTGCCAGACGTGTCCCACTGCTTAAGCCAGTACATGTCCGGGCCCGTCTGAAGTTTGCTAGAGAGCATTTGGATGATCCAGAGGAGTTTTGGGAGAATGTCCTATGGTCTGATGAAACCAAACTGGAACTCTTTGGTAGAAACACAACATGTCGTGTTTGGAGGAAAAAGAATACTGAGTTGCATCCATCAAACACCATACCTACTGTAAAGCATGGTGGTGGAAACATCATGCTTTGGGGCTGTTTCTCTGCAAAGGGGCCAGGACGACTGATCCGGGTACATGAAAGAATGAATGGGGCCATGTATCGTGAGATTTTGAGTGCAAACCTCCTTCCATCAGCAAGGGCATTGAAGATGAAACGTGGCTGGGTCTTTCAACATGACAATGATCCAAAGCACCCCGCCAGGGCAACGAAGGAGTGGCTTCGTAAGAAGCATTTCAAGGTCCTGGAGTGGCCTAGCCAGTCTCCAGATCTCAACCCTATAGAAAACCTTTAGAGGGAGTTGAAAGTCCGTGTTGCCAAGCGAAAAGCCAAAAACATCACTGCTCTAGAGGAGATCTGCATGGAGGAATGGGCCAACATACCAACAACAGTGTGTGGCAACCTTGTGAAGACTTACAGAAAACGTTTGACCTCTGTAATTGCCAACAAAGGATATATTACAAAGTATTGAGATGAAATTTTGTTTCTGACCAAATACTTATTTTCCACCATAATATGCAAATAAAATGTTAAAAAAACAGACAATGTGATTTTCTGGATTTTTTTTTTCTCAGTTTGTCTCCCATAGTTGAGGTCTACCTATGATGTAAATTACAGACGCCTCTCATCTTTTTAAGTGGTGGAACTTGCACTATTGCTGACTGACTAAATACTTTTTTGCCCCACTGTATGTCACACAAAATACTTAATAGGTAACATTTCCCACATGTCTACTTTACATCAGCACAATTTAGGAACCATAATTTTTTTTTGTTAGGGAGTTATAAGGGTTAAAAGTTGACCAGCAATTTCTCATTTTTACAACACCATTTTTCTTTAGGGACCACATCTCATTTGAAGTCACTTTGAGAGGTCTAAATGATAGAAAATACCCAAGTGTGACACCACTCTAAAAACTGCACCCCTCAAGGTGCTCAAAACCACATTCAAGAAATTTATTAACCCTTCAGGTGTTTCACAGGAATTTTTGGAATGTTTAAATAAAAATTAACATTTAAATTTTTTTTACACAAAATTTATTTCAGCTCCAATTTGTTTTATTTTACCAAGGGTAACAGGAGAAAATGGACCCCAAAAGTTGTTGTACAATTGGTCCTGAGTACGCCGATACCCCATATGTGGGGGTAAACCACTGTTTGGGCGCATGGCAGAGCTCGGAAGGGATGGAGCACCATTTGACTTTTCAATGCAAAATTGACTGGAATTGAGATGGAACGCCATGTTGCGTTTGGAGAGCCCCTGATGTGCCTAAACATTGAAACCCCCCACAAGTGACATAATTTTGGAAAGTAGACCCCCTAAGGAACTTATCTAGATGTGTGGTGAGCACTTTGACCCACCAAGTGCTTCACAGAAGTTTAAAATGCAGAGCCGTAAAAATAAAAAATCATATTTTTTCACAAAAATTATCTTTTCGCCCCCAATTTTTTATTTTCCCAAGGGTAAGAGAAGAAATTAGACCACAAAAGTTGTTGTGCAATTTGTCCTGAGTACGCCGATACCCCATATGAGGGGGTAAACAACTGTTTGGGCGCATGGCAGAGCTCGGAAGGGAAGGAGCGCCATTTGACTTTTCAATGCAAAATTGACTGGAATTAAGATGGGACGCCATGTCGCGTTTGGAGAGCCCCTGATTTGCCTAAACATTAAACCCCCCCCCCACAAGTGACACCATTTTGGAAAGTAGAACCCCTAAGGAACTTATCTAAATGTGTTTTGAGAGCTTTGATCCCTCAAGTGTTTCACTACAGGTTATAACGCAGAGCCGTGAAAATAAAAATTCTTTTTTTTTTCACAAAAATGATTTTTTAGCCCCCAGTTTTGCATTTTCACAAGGGTAACAGGATAAATTGGACCCCAAAAGTTGTTGTCCAATTTGTCCTGAGTATGCTGATACCCCATATGTGGGAGGGAACCACTGTTTGGGCGCATGGCAGAGCTCGAAAGGGAAGGAGCGCCATTTGGAATGCAGACTTAGATGGATTGGTCTGCAGGCGTCATGTTGCATTTGCAGAGCCCCTGATGTACCCAAATAGTAGAAACCCCCAAAAGTGACCCCATATTGGAAACTAGACCTCCCAAGGAACTTATCTAGGTGTGTTGTGAGAACTTTGAACCCCCAGGTGTTTCACTACAGTTTACAACGCAGAGCCGTGAAAATAAAAAATCCTTTTTTTTCCCACAAAAATGATTTTTAGCCCCCCAAATTTATATTTTCCCAAGGGTAACAAGAGAACTTGGACCCCAAAAGTCATTGTCCAATTTGTCCCGAGTACGCTGATGCCCCATATGTTGGGGTAAACCCCTGTTTGGGCGCACGGTAAAGTTCAGAAGGGAAGGAGCACTGTTTTACTTTTTCAATGCAGAATTGGCTGGAATTGAGATCGGACGCCATGTCGCGTTTGGAGAGCCCCTGATGTGCCTAAACAGTGGAAACTCCCCAATTCTAACTGAAACCCTAATCCAAACACACCCCTAACCCTAATCCCAACGGTAACCTTAACCACACCCCTAACCCTGACACACCCCTAACTCTAATCTCAACCCTAATCCCAACCGTAAATGTAATCCAAACCCTAACCCTAACTTTAGCCCCAACCCTAACCTTAACTTTAGCTCCAACCCTAGCCCCAACCCTAACCCCAGCCCTAACCCCAGCCCTACCCCTAACCCTAGCCCTAACCCTAGCCCTAACTCTAGCCCTAGCCCTAACACTAGCCCTAACCCTAACCCTAATGGGAAAATGGAAATAAATACATTTTTTTAATTTTATTATTTTTCCCTAACTAAGGGGGTGATGAAGGGGGGTTTGATTTACTTTTATAGCATTTTTTGTAGCGGATTTTTATGATTGGCAGCCGTCACACACTAAAAGACGCTTTTTATAGTAAAAAAGTTTTTGCGTCTCCACATTTTGAGGCCTATAATTTTTCCTTTTTTTGGTACACAGAGTCATGTGAGGTCTTATTTTTTGCGGGACGAGTTGTCGTTTTTATTGGTAACATTTTCGCACACGTGACAGTTTTTGATCGCTTTTTATTCCGATTTTTGTGAGGCAGAATGACCAAAAACCAGCTATTCATGAATTTCTTTTGGGGGAGGCGTTTATACCGTTCCACGTTTGGTAAAATTGATAAAGCAGTTTTATTCTTCGGGTCAGTACAATTACAGTGATACCTCATTTATATCATTTTTTTATGTTTTGGCGCTTTTATATGATAAAAACTATTTTATAGAATAAATAATTATTTTGGCATCGCTTTATTCTGACGACTATAACTTTTTTATTTTTTCTTTGATGACGCTGTATGGTGGCTCGTTTTTTGCGGGACAAGATGACGTTTTAAGCGGTACTATGGTTATTTATATCCGTCTTTTTGATCGCGTGTTATTCCACTTTTTGTTCAGCAGTATGATAATAAAGCATTGTTTTTTGCCTTGTTTTTTTTTTTTTCCTACGGTGTTCACTGAAGGGGTTAACTAGTGATATAATTTTATAGGTGGGGTCGTTACGGACGCGGCGATACTAAATATGTGTACTTTTATTGTTTTATTTTTTTTATTTAGATAAAGAAATATATTTATGGGAATAATATATATATTTTTTTCTTTATTTAGGAATTTTTTTTTTTTTGTTTACACATGTGGAAATTTTTTTTTTTACTTTTTTACTTTGTCCCGGGGGGGACATCACAGATCGGTGATCTGACAGTTTGCACAGCACTCTGTCAGATCACCGATCTGACTTACAGCACTACAGGCTTACCAAGCACCTGCTCTGAGCAGGCACTCGGTAAGCCACCTCCCTCCCTGCAGGACCCGGATGCCGCGGCCATCTTGGATCTGGGCACCTGCAGCAAGGAGGAGGTAAGAGACCCTCGCAGCAACACGATTACATCGCGTTGCTCCGGGGGTCTCAGGGAAGCACGCAGGGAGCCCCCTCCCTGCGCGATGCTTCCCTGTACCGCTGGTACACTGCGATCATGTTTGATCGCGGTGTGCCGGGTGTTGTGAAATTGGATTCTGGGCTCCCCCGGTGGCCACTTGTGGAATTGAACTTGTGTGCATCATCCCCTCTGTTCACCTGCTCCTATCAGGATGTGGGAGTCGCTATATAACCTTGCTCCTCTGTCAGTTTCTTGCCGGTCAACAATGTAATCAGAAGCCTTCTGTGCTTGTTCCTGCTACTAGACAACTCCCAGCTAAGTTGGACTTTTGTCCTTGTGTGTTTTTGCATTTTGTTCCTGTTCACAGCTGCTGTTTCGTTACTGTGTCTGGAAAGCTCTTGTGATCGGAAATTGCCACTCTGGTGTTATGAGTTAATGCTAGAGTCTTAAAGGAATTTCTGGATGGTGTTTTGATAGGGTTTTCTGCTGACCATGAAAGTGTCCTTTCTGTCTTCCTGCTATCTAGAAAGCGGACCTCGATTTTGCTAAACCTATTTTCATACTACGTTTGTCATTTCATCTAAAATCACCGCCAATATATGTGGGGGCCTCTGTCTGCCTTTTGGGAAAATTTCTCTAGAGGTGAGCCAGGACTGTCTTTTCCTCTGCTAGGATTAGGTAGTTCTCCGGCTGGCGCTGGGCATCTAGGGTTTAAAAACGTAGGCATGCTACCCGGCCACTTCTAGTTGTGCGGCAGGTTTAGTTCATGGTCAGTATAGTTTCCATCTTCCAAGAGCTAGTTCTCATATATGCTGGGCTATGTTCTCTCGCCATTGAGAATCATGACAGCCGGGGGTTAATGTGCCGGGGGCGGTCCGTGACCACTCCTGGCACATAGTGCCGGATGTCAGCTGTGATAATCAGCTGACACCCGGCCGCGATCGGCCGCGCTCCCCCCGTGAGCACCGCCGATCGCGCTGGACGTACTATCCCGTCGGTGGTCATACGGGCCCACCCCACCTCGACGGGATAGTACGTCCAATGTCAGAAAGGGGTTAAACAATTTCGGACTGCCCATATTATGATGTCATGTGTTTGGAAGCTTCTGAGTTAAGTAGAGACACCTGTGGATGCATTTAATTCACACCTGAAAATACAGAGGAAAGGTTTATCCTGATTTCATGTCAGATATTGAGAAAAACATGCATATGTGTCTTTTTATATAGTGCATGTAAACTTCTGGTTTCAACTGTATCACTTAGATTACCAAGTGCAACCATTCTCACACAATCAGAGTTTCTAGATTTAGAATGAAGCAGAGCTGTGAAAGCTGACCCCTATCACAGGCGGGAACGTGGCGGACCAGGACTCACAGGACCAGCTACTCCAGCAATGATAAGCTACTGGTGCTAAACCAATCATTGTAACCAAACAAAATCATGGAGCTTAATAAGAGAGGCATTGCTGAAATCTGTGTTTTAACCCCTACCTCATGCTGTCTTCAGATTACATAGCAAAAACCTGCTGACGGATTCCTTTTAATATTGTATGCATTTTATAAAGTGAATTCTGGCAGCAGATTCATTTGAAGGGGGTGTCTGGGGATTTTCAGGAGCCTGGGATCTGTAAAAAATAATAAATTAGTTGATACTCATCTATTGGCACTCACTAGGATCCTGAGCATGCTGCTGCATGGACTGCACACAGGAAGGAAGGAAATAGCTACAGCGGTCAGGTGACTTTGAACAGCATATCCCAGACAACCCCTTTTAGCAATGGGTAATTTTGTAATGATTCTCTTATTTTTAGAACTATTATTACAATTAAAACAGTTTCTTTGCTACATTTTGTAATGTGTATACTAGCATTTAAATAAATTGCAACTGCATACGGAAAGACAGGTTTTTGTAAAAAGAGAATCCTGTAAAATTATAACAGTTGTGAAACCTGTTGAAAAATACATTATAAAATGTTTCTTAAGGTTAAATGATTTTTGGTAATAAAACTGGCATGTCTAAGTGTTTATACAGCCTTCATTTATGATGACAGCTGTTTATTCCAAGAAGTTAATAGACTATCCAGGCATATAAATACGGTATATAAAAGTACAACTTCTATTGTCTTTCCATGGTGCATGTATTCAAGAAATTATTTGAACATTTCTTTAAGTCATCACATATTTATTAGAGACTTAGACATTGCTGACACTTCACACTATAAAAAATACACATATGCAAGCCTTTCCCGTTTCAGGTCATTTAGGATTGCCATTATTATTAATATTTGTCAAATACCAGAATAATGAGAGAGAGAGAGAGAGAGAGAGAGAGAGAGAGAGAAAGAGAATGTTTTAAGGCATTTTTATTACTTATTGCAAAATCAAAAGTTTACATACACTAAGATTACTATGCCTTAAATAATTCTGGACTGCCCATATGATGATGTCATGTGTTTGGAGGCTTCTGATAGTTTTTTTTTGCAACATCTGAGTTAATTAGAGATACACCTGTGGATGTATTTTAATGCACACCTGAAACACACTGCTTCTTTGTGTAGCATCATGGGAACGTCTCAAGAAATCAGTCAAGATATTAGCAAGAGAATTGTGGACTTGCACAAGTGTGGCTCATCCTTGGGAACATTTCAAGATACCTGAAGATGCTTTGTTCATCTGTACAAACAATTATACGCAAGTACAAACAAGATGGGAATGTCCAGCCATCATACCGCACAGGAAGCAGAGGGGTTCTGTGTCCCAGAAATGAACGTGCTTTGGTCCGACATGTGCATATCCACCCAAGGACAAAAGCTAAAGACCTTGTGAAGATGATGGCGGAAGCTGGTAAGATTGTGTCAATATCCACAGTGAAACAAGTACTGTATCAGCATGGGCTGAAAGGCTACTCCGCCAGGAAGAAGCCATTACTCCAAAAGAAACATTAAAAAAAAGCCAAATTCGTGTTTGCAAATGCACACAGGAACAAAGACCTCAATTTTTGGAGACATGTCCTGTGGTCTGATGAAACTAAAATTGAACTTCTTGGGCATAATGACCATCATTATGATTGGAGGACAAATGGAGAAGAAATAGATGGCATCATGAGAAAAGAAGATTTTGTGGCAATACTGAAGCAACATCTTAAGACATCAGCCAGGAAGTTAAAGCTTGGGCAGAAATGCGTCTTCCAAATGAACAATGACCTGAATCATACTGCCAAAATGGTAACAAAGTGGCTTAAGGATAACAAAGTCAATGTTTTGGAGTGACCATCACAAAGCCCTGATCTCAATCCTATTGAAAATGTATGGGCAAAGCTGAAAAGTCAGGTGCAAGCAAGGCGAACTTCAAACCTGGATTGTTATACCAGTTTTCTCTCTTTTGTTATACCAGTTGGGCCCAAATTCCAACCAACTATTGTAAGAAGCTTGTGGAAGGATATCCCAAACAATTGACCCAAGTCATTCAGTTTAAGGGCAATTGTTAACAAATACTAATTAAATGTATGGAAACTTCTGACTTTGCAGTAAGTAATAAAAATGTCTTAAAACATTCTCTCTCTCTCTCATTATTCTGGCATTTGGCAAATATTAATAATTATCACTGGTCAACACAAAAAAATCATGAGCAAAGGTAATATGTCTGTTTTATGGAGTTCGATGTGCTTAGTTTTGCTCTATCACAAAGTTTCTGAGATAGAAGTATTTTTGTTATTACTTTATTTCTGCATTTTCAATCTATGTGGTTTTTCCTATGTTATTCCCATTTCTTTGCTTGTCTTAATTGTGAATTTTCTTACAGAGACATCATCAGTACAGGTTTTAGTGAGTTTTATGGGAAGGAGTATTGACAGTGCAGTCAACCAATGACTACTCAGAAAGTCACATGTTATGGGGAGGAGCTAACTGTTATGAGGCGGTAATATTTGAGTCAGTCAGAAAAGGATGGTGATGACAGCAAGGACTGGTATGTGAGACTGACAGGAGACAGGCCTCTACAGGGATCTGAGCCCTGCCACGGGGAGATAGAAGGGAAGGCAGTGTACAGCCGCCATTGGGAGAGGATTTTCACTGCATTTCTATGAGGGAGAGTCGCCTCAGAGGGAAGAAAACAGCTCAGCCACTGAGGTGTAACTGAGTGAGGGTCTCCGCAGAGAGAGAACCTGAAAGCAGCCAATATCACACTGAGAAACTGCCTGTCTGCAAATGTTCATCTATAAGGAATAGGCTGACCCGTTTACCTCACAACTGTATATAGTTACCTACCAGATTACCTCCAGTAAAATCAGTTCTAAATACAAGCTGCCTCTGTCATCTCTGGGGAGATATTTATATATATTCAGTCGGCTCATCATCACATATTTTATTGAGTTCAAACTCACCACCATTGAACTAAATTTACTCTACTGTTTGATCTGATTTAAAGAAGAAAAATGCCCCGACAGTGTATCAATCATCCAAACAGATTTTCCTATGTGTGTGGTTCTTTTACACCAAAAGGCCAAGTATGTTCAATCACTCATGATATTAAAAAGATGTACCAGATGTACTTTAAGTGACGGCTTGGTGATCAAGACAAAAACTGGGCCCCTCATGTGATATGCTCAAGTTGTTCAAATGGTCTTCGTGACTGGTTGAATATGAGGAAAGTGGCTATGCCATTTGCTGTTCCCATGATTTGGAGAAAACCCAAAAATCATAGTGATGACTGCTACTTTTTTTTTTTTCAAACTGAAGGGCTTTTCTACAAAGAACAAACATAACATTAATTACCCTGAACTTGAATCTGCGATTAGGCCAGTTCCACATGATGGTACCTTGCCAGTTCCTGTACCACCGTTGTCTGGATTGGATGAAAATGAAAATGAAGTAGAATCTGAAGATTATGGAGCTGAAGCTACTGGTGAAGACATGGAGACCTCAATTCAAGATGAGTATGTACCTGATGGAGCAGCCAAGCATCCAGAACACTTTACTCAACATGAATTAAATGATCTCATCAGAGACCTTTCATTGTCAAAACATAAAGCTGAACTTCTTGCATCCAGGTTGAAACAGAAGAATCTTCTTCATGATGATGTCAAAGTGTGTTATTACCGAAACAGAAGTATCACTTTAACACAATTTTTCACAGTTGATGGGTGTACTGTAACAATATGAATGGCCTCTTTGAAGAACTGAATCAAGAGTATTTTGCTGCAGATTGGTGATTGTTTATTGACTCATCCCAGAGAAGTTTGAAAGCAGTGTTGCTTCACAATGGAAATATGAAACCATCAATCCCTATTGCTCACTCATGTCATCTAAAGTAAAGTTATGAAGA
This sequence comes from Ranitomeya variabilis, assembly GCF_051348905.1. Taxonomy (NCBI): domain Eukaryota; kingdom Metazoa; phylum Chordata; class Amphibia; order Anura; family Dendrobatidae; genus Ranitomeya; species Ranitomeya variabilis. The sequence continues at coordinate 191,065,628 of NC_135236.1, forward strand.
TCTGTCATTTCTTTTGGAAGCTATACAATATAAGCTTCATCAATGGAATACCTGTGGAGATTTGAAAGTGATTGGTCTGCTAATGGGAATGCAAGGTGGTTTCACAAAATATTGCTTCTTGTGTTTATGGGACAGTAGAAATACAGTAGAGCATTATGTTCGTCATGATTGGGGACATATCTATGCTCCAGGTAGAGACAATGTTCAGCATAATCCTTTAGTTGCTCCAACAAAAATCTTTCATCCTCCACTACATATAAAGTTGGGATTGATTAAACACTTTGTGAAAGCCATGGCAAAGACAAATTCTCAAGGGTTCCAGTACATTTCACAGAAATTCTCCAGCATTTCACCTGCAAAACTGAAGGAAGGGGTATTTGTTGGTCCTCAGATCAGAGAGCTTATGAGAGATGATGTGTTTGAAGGAACTGCAAATGATATGGAATTGAAATCTTGGAAAAGCTTCAAGTGGATCTGTGAAAACTTCTTAGGAAAACAACAATATCCAGAATATGTTGAAGGTGTTAAGGAACTGCTAAGGCTACGTTCACATTTGCATTGTGCGCCGCAGCGTCGGCGACGCAACGCACAATGCAAATGTGAACGCATGCACAACGCAGCGTTTTTTGACACATGCGTCCACTTTTGCATGGTTTTGGGCGCAGAAAAAACTGCAACTTGCTGCGTTCTCTGCGCCCTGACGCATGCACCACAGCGACGCATGCGTCACAAAACGCAAATGCAACGCATGTCCATGCGCCCCCATGTTAAATATAGGGGTGCATGATGCATGCGGCGACGCTGCAGCGCCCGACACTGCGGCGCCGAACGCAAATGTGAACGTAGCCGAAATGCATACCAGTATCTTGGATGTAGCATGTCTCTGAAAATGCACTTTTTGCCTTCACATTTAGATTTCTTCCTTCAAAATCTTGGGGATGTAAGTGATGAACAAGACGAGCGGTTTCACCAGGACATTAAAGTAATGGAACACCACTACCACGGTTTTTGGAATGACTTAATGATGGCAGATTACTGTTGGATGTTATATAGGGACAACCCTCAAAAATCATACGACAGTCTAATGTCAAGCACTTTTAATTTCTGCTCTTATTTTGATTTCTATTTTGCATGTGAAATTATTTTGGTTCAATAAAAACTATTTTGTAAGGTGAAGCATTTTTTTTCTGATATGTAGATTACTGTTTTCTTAAAGTCACCAGTATATTTCCTATACCTTATAACAATAATGATGCTACTCCATGGAAACTATACGTGCTACAGAAAAACTATATACATTTTTGAAATCAGGACAAAAAGATAATTCAGAAAAGTACAAAGTCACCTGCGATGATTAGAAAAAATATTTTTTTGTAGACCTGTGTTATGGTAATCCTAAATTACCTAAAACGGGAAAGATTTATTCTGATTTTATGTCAGATATTGAGAAAAACAAGCATATGTGTCATTTTATATAGTGTATGTAAACTTCTGGGTTCAACTGCATATCAACTGTATGTTAAGTGTAATATAAAGGGGCATTTCCATGTCATATATTATGGCATGTATTGTGGATAAATATCTAAATATTCTCATCTATTTAGAAAATGAGAGTCCCCAGAATCCCGTACGGAAGGGTAGGGAGATATCTTTCTCTGTTCTAGTCTATGTGAGTCACAAAAAGAACTTGCTCAGTCCAAGGTTGTACGATACAGCTGCCAGCCACATTGTGGTCCGGCAGCATCAAGCTAACTCTCTATATCAATCCCCCCAATTTTGTTTACACAAAGAAATGCTACTTGATGCAGTACATACATATCCTGTCTATTAAGAAACTGAACATGTAAAATGACATGGTAGTTACATCATACCTCCCAACTTTTGAAGATGGGAAAGAGGGACAAAGTTTGCGGCGCGCAACATGCGTCGCGGCAAATTTTAGGCCACGCATCTGACCACACCCATTCATAACTAGTTACACCCATATCCATGTCTCAACCACACCCATTTAGCACTGCTGATCACACTGTTTCATATACAATAATTATGAACGAAAAAATATGGCCACACAGTGCTCCATGCTGTATAATGGCCACACATGATGCTCCATACTGTATAATGACCGCACATGATGCTCCATACTGTATAATGACCACACATGATGCTCCATACTGCATAATGACCGCACATGGTGCTCCATACTGTATAATGACTGCACATGATGCTCCCTACTGTATAATGACTGCACATGATGCTCCATACTTTATATTGGCTGCACATGATGCTCCATACTGTATAATGGCCCCACATGATGCTCCAGACTGTATAATGACCCCACATGATGCTCCATACTGTATAATGACCACACATGGTGCTCCATACTGTATAATGACCGCACATGATGCTCCATACTGTATAATGACCGCACATGATGCTCCATACTCTATAATGACCGCACATGATGCTCCATACTGTATATTGGCGGCACATGATACTTCGTACCGTATAATGGCCACACATAGCTACTCCTACACACACGGCTGCGCTCCGTACACTTTGCACACACGGCTCCGCTCTGTACACACGCGCTCCACTCCATACACCTCGTACACATTTAGCTCCGCTCCATACACCTCATACACACACGGCTCCGCTCCATACACCCCGTACACATTCAGCTCCGCTCCATACACCTCATACACATTCAGCTCCGCTCCATACACCTCGTACACATTCAGCTCTGCTCCATACACCTCGTACACATTTAGCTCCGCTCCGTACACCTCATACACACACGGCTCCACTCCTTACATCTCATACACACACGGCTCTGCTCCATACACATTTAGCTCCGCTCCATACACCTCATACACACATGGCTCCGCTCCATACACCTCATACACACACGGCTCTGCTCCATACACCTCATACGCACACGGCTCCGCTCCATACACCTCATACGCACACGGCTCCGCTCCATACACCTCATACACACACGGCTCCGCTCCGTACACCTCATACACACGGCTCCGCTCCGTACACCTCATACACACACTGCTCCACTCCGTACACCTCATACACACACGGCTCCGCTCTATACACCTCATACACACGGCTCCGCTCCATACACCTCATGCACACGGCTCCGCTCCGTACACCTCATACACACGGCTCTGCTCCGTACACCTCATACACACACGGCTCCGCTCCGTACACCTCATACACACACGGCTCCGCTCCGTACACCTCGCACACACACGGCTCCGCTCCATACACCTCGCACACACACGGCTCCGCTCTATACACCTCGCACACACACGGCTCCGCTCCATACACCTCGCACACACACGGCTCCGCTCTATACACCTCGCACACACACGGCTCCGCTCCATACACCTCGCACACACACGGCTCCGCTCTATACACCTCATATACACACGGCTCCGCTCCATACACCTCACACACACGGCTCCGCTCCATACACCTCATATACACACGGCTCCGCTCCATACACCTCACACACACGGCTCCGCTCCATACACCTCGCACACACACGGCTCCGCTCCATACACCTCGTACACACAAGGCTCCGCTCCATACACCTCGTACACACACGGCTCCGCTCTGTACACCTCATAAACACACTGCTCCGCTCCGTACACCTCATGCACACACGGCTCCGCTCTGTAGACCTCATACACATGGCTCCTCTCCGTACACCTCATACACACGACTGCGCTCCGTACACCTCATACACACACAGCTCCGCTCCATACACCTCGCACACACGGCTCCGCTCCATACACCTCGTACACACACGGCTCCGCTCCATACACCTCATAAACACACGGCTCCGCTCCGTACACCTCATACACACACAGCTCCGCTCTGTAGACCTCATACACAGGGCTCGTCTCCGTACACCTCATACACACGACTCCGCTCCGTACACCTCATACACACACAGCTCCGCTCCATACACCTCATACACACGGCTCCGCTCCGTACGCCTCATACACACGGCTCTGCTCCGTACGCCTCATACACACACGGCTCCGCTCCGTACACCTCATACACACACGGCTCCGCTCTATACACCTCATACACACACGGCTCCGCTCCGTACACCTCATACAGACACGGCTCCGCTCCGTACACCTCATACACACACGGCTCCGCTCCGTACACCTCATACACACGACTCCGCTCCATACACCTCATACACACACAGCTCCGCTCCATACACCTCATACACACGGCTCCGCTCCATACGCCTCATACACACGGCTCTGCTCCGTACGCCTCATACACACACGGCTCCGCTCCGTACACCTCATACACACACGGCTCCGCTCTGTACACCTCATACACACACGGCTCCGCTCCGTACACCTCATACACACACGGCTCCGCTCCGTACACCTCATACACACACGGCTCCGCTCCGTACACCTCATACACACAAGGCTCCGCTCCGTACACCTCGCACACACAAGGCTCCGCTCCGTACACCTCGCACACACAAGGTTCCGCTCCGTACACCTCGCACACACACGGCTCCGCTCTATACACCTCATACACACACGGCTCCGCTCCGTACACCTCATACACACACGGCTCCGCTCCATACACCTCGCACACACGTCTCCGCTCCATACACCTCGCACACACATGGCTCCGCTCCGTACACCTCATACACACGTCTCCGCTCCATACACCTCGCACACACAAGGCTCCGCTCCGTACACCTCGCACACACACGGCTCCACTCTGTACACCTCATACACACACGTCTCCGCTCCATACACCTCATACACACGGCTCCGCTCTGCACACCTCATACACACACGGCTCCGCTCTGTACACCTCGCACACACACGGCTCCGCTCCATACACCTCATACACACACGGCTCCACTCCATGCACCTCGTACACACATGGCTCTGCTACATCCACACTGTAAGCACCTCCTGACCCCACACAAGGCAACCAGCACAGCCGAGTGCAGCTAACACTGCCCGCTATAAGGGTCTGCAGACCAGGGACCCCAATCCCTCTCCCTCGGGCCCCCAGCCCACGCAGCCGCTATGGGACCATAAGCCAGGGGGACCCGTTGCCAGCACCACCCACGAGTGCGCATTAATGGAGGAGAGAGCGTCAGATGACTCTTCGTCTCCCATCATTCCCCTCGCCTCTGACACACAGCGGGTGCGTGATGACATCACTTCATCGCTTACCTGCCATGTGCGAGGTCGACTGCAGCGCAGCTCCTGACATGGATCTCCCCCTGGAATTAGCGTGGGAGCGAGGAGGAGAGGTGAGCATTGTGTTTTATATATATATAATTATATATATATATATATCAGTGAGTCTGAGGCAGCATTATTCCCTATGAGGGGGACAGCATTGTACCCTATAGAGGGGCAGCATTATACCATATGGGGAGTTACATTATACCCTATGGGGGGGCAGCATTATACCCTATGAGGGGGGCAGGATTATTCCCTATGAGGGGGGCAGGATTATTCCCTATTGGGCAGCATTATACCCTATGAGGGGGGCAGCATTATTCCCTACGAGGGGGCAGCATTATTCCGCATGGGGGAGATACATTATACCCTATGGGGGGCAACATTATACCCTATGGGGAGCTGCATTGTACCCTATGAGGGAGCAGCATTGTACCCTATGAGGGGGGCAGCATTATTCCCTATGGGGGGCTACATTATACCTTATGGGGGGCAGCAGTATTCCCTATGGGGGAGCTACATTATACCCTATGAGGGGGCAGCATTATTCCCTATGGGGAGATACATTATACCCTATGGGGGCAGCATTATACCCTATGGGGAGATGCATTGTACCGTATGAGGGGAGTAGCCTTATTCCCTATAGGGGAGCTACACTATGCCCTATGGGGGGGCAGCATTATTCCCTAAGGGGGAGCTGCATTGTACCCTATAAGGGGGGCAGCATTATTCCCTATGGGGGAGCTGCATTGTATTCTATAAAGGGGCAGCATTATTCCCTATGGGGGAAGCTGCATTATACCCTATGGGGGGCTGCATTTTTATTATTATTTGTATTATACCCTATGAGGGAGGGCTGCATTATACCCTATGGGTGGAGCTGCATTATACCCTATGATGGGGGGCAACATTATACTCTAACAGGGGGGAAGCATGATACTCTGAGGGGGCTACATTATATTCTGTAGAGGGCTGCATTATACTATATGAGGGGGGTCTGCATTATATTCTATGGAGGGTCTGCATTATACTCTGAGGGGGCTACATTATATTCTGGGGGGCTGCATTTTACCCTATGAGGAGGTTACATTATATTCTATGGGGGGCTGCATTATACCTTATGAGGGGGTTGCATTATACTCTATGAGGCTGGTTGCATTATATTTTATGGGGGGTACATTATATTCTATGGGGGGCTGCATTATATTCTATGAGGGGGCTGCATTATACTATATGAGGGCTGCATTATATTCTGTGAGGGGGCTACATTATACTATATGAGGGGGCTACTTTATATACTATGAGGGGGCTGCATTGTACTCTATGAGGGGGCTACTTTATATTCTATGAGGGGGGCTACCCGAATCCCTGCTACATAATTAAGATGTACTACCTTATATTATACCCTGATATTTGCGCGTTTTACCGCATAATTGGTGGTCTTGTATTTATTTCTATGTAGCTACATAGTGGGCCCCAAGAATGTTTTCTCTGGTGGGCCCAAGGTGCTCCAGTCTGACGCTGGATATGTGTCAATGTGGTTAGCACTACAAGGGATAACCCTACTTGGTATTGTAAATTTTACCTTTCTCTGCGGGCCACTACAGTATGCCACTGCACTTTCATCAAAATTGGGTCAACAGAGCATCACTTTATAAATCAAAAATAATAATCAATACGACGCAATCCTTTCATTAATATGGCATACATCCCTCCTTGTGCAGGCAAATAAACAGCAGATCCCTGATCAATCCCAGAATATGAGGACATACTGTATATAAAGCCGGTCTAGTTCCTGGGGGGCCAATGATTCTGACGTGCCAATGCTTAAAGAGCACCCTTCAGCATCATTTTGTATTGGAATTTAAAGACTGTAATTGCATTGTAATAGTGATTACATTTATAACTTTGGTGAATAAATCTCCTTTGTGGTTCTTATTTAATCACAATTTAACATTTTTTTTTACAATTCATTAGTATTACAGCCATGTCTTTACATTACAAAAACATGCTGACAGGCTCTCTTGAAGTTTATTCCAGTCACAGTACACATTTTATGTAAATACAGAGGATGGTTCTCCCCGTTTAGACAATGTTCTGTAGATGTTTTCAATTTTTTTGATAACAGGTGTTACCCAGGATACAATCGACCCCTAACCTAGAAGGCAGAGACATTAACAGTGAGCCACAAAATGCTCTGTTACATTTAAGATCATTTTCTCAGCTGAAAAATCTAAATAGTATTTTTCTTTATAGGTATGATGTACTGGTACATAGAGATACATTTAATTGTATCAATATATCTGCAGGTATGTTACTGGTTTAAAAAAAAGCTGGTTACTAAATAACAATTCAAGTTTTCAATACTTTTTAAATGGATATTACAACCCAGTAAATAACAGACATATTTGGTCCTCTTATAGTCCTAACAATAGGCATAATAGAGTAAACCCATTATGTTATCACTGTTATAGGTATTGTTGTGAGATGGTGACAACAAAAATATACTTTTGGGAGTCTACACAAAATGCAAAGTTTCATTCAGTACAGAAGTTAAATTACAAACTTTGCACCAAACAGCTGCATCTCTCTCTATTAATATGTACCTTTGTGCATAATATCAACATATGTATTGTTATATACTGTACATGTGTGTGCCACGTGTACATGCGTACATAAAGTGCTGTGACAAAGTCATTGGCAAAGTACTGGGGGGGGGGGAGATAAGTTTCACTGAGGCTATTCGCTTCAGTGATTTGAAACCTGGAAGTTTGCACCAGCATACTAAGTGCTGAGAGGGGTTAACCGGCCATTTTAAGGGACAGCTGAACAGTGGCTGGGAGGCTGTTCACCATATCTCCTCCCCAGGGTGAGGTTTAGAAGGATAATGATTCAGCCTTCTGAGTCATTCTGTGTTCGGTAGGCCTGGAGAGAGGAACCAGTGTATGGGTAAATTGACACAGGGCGTTTTTGCTGCGTTTTTTTACGCTAATTTTCAGCTGCTTTTTACAGTACCAGCAAAGCCTATGAGATTTCAGAAATCTCACGCACACACATTGTTTTTTTTGTGTCATCAGGATTTTGTGCTTTGCTGCTTTTTCTGGACAAAGAGCACGTCACTTCTTTCAGCATTTTTGCAGTGTTTTTCACCCATTGGCTTGAATGGGTGTTGAAAAAACGCTGCAAAAACGCAGGAATCATTTTTTGCAGCGTTTTTTCCGCAGAAAAGTCATGGGGGCGCTATGCACAAAGAGACACAAGTTAGCCTAAGAAACACACCCACCAAAAAAACGCACCAAAACCGCAACAAAAAAATGCACCAAAAACGCACCAAAACCTGCGTTTTTGCTGCAGCTTCTTTCCTGCCAAGAAATCAGGTTTTGCTGCAGAAAAAAAGCAGCAGAAAAAAAGCAGCAAAAACGCCCAGTGTGAACTTACCCTATGTTTGTTTTCCTGAGCTGTGGACCCCTGAGACAGCAGGGACTGTGCTGTATGTTATGTTTTGGCTTATGCAGCATCTTTAATAAACCATTCAGAGATTTAAAGAGACAGCTTTCCGGAGTCTACCTCAGTGTGCAGCTGAGTGAGCCGATTTACCACAGTGCCTATACTGTATGTAACAATTGCTTAGAAAATTATCTAGCTACATTGAAGGTGTCTGTGGTCCCCCTGCAGCTGCTCAGGCAACACATAAGGTATGTACACTCCTGTGTTATTATTATTATTATTATTTATTTATATAGCACCATTGATTCCATGGTGTTATGCTTTTTTCCTAACATTTTTAATTGAATAAGCATTAATATGTTTGCATATTTGCATTAATATGTTTTCTCTTTGAGAAATAAGTAATGTATGTGTAATTTTTACCCTTATAGTGGGGAAATAATTATTTGACACACTGATGATTTTTCAAGTTTTCCCACCTACAAAGAATGGAGAGGTCTGTAATTTGTCTCGTAGGTACACTTCACCTGTGAGAGACAGAATCTAAAAATAAATCCAGAAAATCATATTGTATGATTTTTAAATAATTAAATTGCATTTTATTGCATGACATAAGTATTTGATCACCAACCAACCAGCAAGAATTCTGGCTCTCACAAACCTGATAGTTTTTCTTTAGGAAGCCCTTCTACTCTACACTCATAACCTGTATTAATTGCAGCTGTTTGAACTCGTTACCTGTATAAAAGACACCTGTCCACACAATCAATCACACTCCAACCTCTCCACCATGGCCAAGACCAAAGAGCTGTCTAAGGATACCAGGGACAAAATTGTAGATCTGCACAAGGCAGAGATGGGCTACAGGACAATAGGCAAGCAGCTTGATGAGAAGGCAACAACTGTTGGCACAATTATTAGAAAATGGAAAAAACACAAGATGACTGTCAATTACCTCAGTCTGGGGCTCCATGCAAGATCTTGCCTTGTGGGGTAACGATGATTCTGAGAAGTGTCAGGAATCAGCCCAGAACTACAAAGGAGGATCTGGCCAATGACCTGAAGAGCTGGGACCACAGTATCAAACATTAACGGTTAGTAACACACTACATTGTCAAGGATTAAAATCCTGCAGGGCACGTAAGGTCCCCCTGCTCACGCCAGCACATGTCCAGGCCCGTTTGAAATTCGCCAATGACCACTGGATGATCCAGAGGAGGCATGGGAGAAGGTCATGTGGTCAGATGAGACCGAAATATAACTTTTTGGTCACAACTCCACTCGCCATGCTTGGAGGAAGAAGAAGGATAAGTACAACCCCAAGAACACCATCCCAACCGTGAAGAATGGTGGGGGAAACATCCTACTTTGGGGTGCTTTTCTGCAAAGGGGACAGAATGACTGCACTGTATTGAAAGGAGGATGGATGGGGTCATGTATCCCAATATCTGTCCAACAACCTCCTTCCCTCAGTAAGAGCATTGAAGATGGGTAGTGGCTGGGTCTTCCAACATGACAATGACCAGAAACACACAGCAGGGCAACTAAGGAGTAGCTCCGTAAGACACATTTGAAGGTCCTTGAGTGTCCTAGCAAGAGTCCAGACATGAACCCAATACAAAATCTTTGAAGGGAACTGAAACTCAATGTTGCCCAGTGACAGCGTGGAGGAATGGGAGAAAATCCCTGCTGCAGTGTGTGCAAACTTGGTCAAGAACTACAGGAAACGTCTGACTTCTGTGATTGCATACAAAGGTTTCTGTACCAAATATTAAGTTAATATTAAGCTGTTTTTCTATTGTATCAATTACTTGTTGCATGCAATAAAATGCTCATTAATTATTTAAAAATCATACCATGTGATTTTCTTTTAGATTCTGTCTCTCAGTGTACCTACGATAAAAATTACAGACCTCTCCATTATTTGTAGGTGGGAAAACTTGCAAAATTGGCAGTGTATCAAATACTTATTTTCCCCATTTTATATAATAATGCACTAAGCACCCACTAGTCTTCTTCAGCCACTCAGAAGAAAGTTGTACTTAGCTGCTATGTAAGCTTTTCCATGCTCTACCAGGCTCTAAATAGGGAAAGAAAGAGGATTGAAAAAACAGGGGCAGGGTGAAGTCACATGATGTTGCTCTGCATGTTTGCAATTCATCTCTAGCAGGTACAGCTTGACCTTGGGTGACTCTGGCGAAAAGGAACAATTACAAGGCTCAGAGCAGTGAGGGGAAAATAGTGAAAACAAGAAGTAAGCCTGCATGGAGCCTCTGACACTGTGCAACCCTTCAAGATGCCGACCTGATACATAATCTGGACATGTTTCATGAGACAGAACATGTATACAGTACAGATTAGCTTATAGCATAGGAATGATAACATTTCACATTCAAACGTCAGTGATTTTTCTGGTACTAACAAAAAAAAGTTGGAATTTGAAGTTGTTTTTTTTTATCCGATTTTCATCTGTGTTTGGTCAGTGCGTCAGTGTTTACCATCAGTGTTTTATCAGTGAATTTCTTGTATGAATAAAAAAATAAATATATTGCAAAAATTCTACTAGCTATGATACATTACAAACAGCCCAGGGACTGCACACTGGTGCCATCTGTGCGCCGTTAGTAATTCTTCACAGAACAATAGACTTATATGGGTAATTGTGATCTGTGACTCGGATCAATGGGCGTCTCCATGATTTTCAGATGGCACGCGGTCCGTAATAAAACACAGACCTATAAACAGCTCTATAAGTTACAACAAATACTTGTTCTATCTGTGAAAATTCCCTACAGAACGCTTACGTGAAAAATGAAAGTCTAAATTAGGTCTTTTTGGTCCAAACACAATCGTGGAGATATGTCTGTTTTTGATCTGCGTCATTGGTCAAAAATTACCCAAACAAGTCTATAAGTCTGTGAAAATCAAGGACAGCACACAGATGCAATCCATGTGCAATTCATAGATTGTAATCGTGCGAGCAGGGCCCTCATTCCTCTTGGTATCTGTTTTGATCTATGTGTTTACTGTTATGCTGTATTGTCTATTGTCTGTACAAGTCCCCTCTAAAATGTAAAGTGCTGCGGAATATGTTGGCGCTATAGAAATAAATTATAATTATTAATCAGGATCCAAGAAGTATCATTTCTCCTTGCGGAGAGTGACATGTTAAGCATGTCGAGATGAGGAGACTTAAAGCCGCAATGCTCCTCTGGGAAATATGCAAATTGTCTCTTCAGAGAGGAAGAGGGCTAGAACTCTAGTGCCACCTATTGAAAGTAGCAATCCTAACAGTCAATGTCGACCCTTTAATGAGCCTTATCACATGACTTAGGATAAGAGCCAAACCAGATTTCAATTTGCAGACACTGTGTTTCGGGGTACCCCACACACCTGTCTATATAAGGCCTCACAGATCACAGTGCGTGTCAGACCATATGAGAATCATGAAGTCAAAGGAACTGGCCAAGGAGCTCAGAGACAAAATTGTGGCAAAGCACAAATCTGGCCAAGGTTACAAAAGAATTTCTGCAGTACTCATGGTTCCTAAGAGCACAGTGGCCTCCATAATCCTTACATGGAAGAAGTTTGGGACCACCACAAGTCTTTCTGGACCTGGCCGTCCAGCCAAACTGAGCAATCGTGGGAGAAGAGCCTTGGTGAGAGGTAAAGAAGAACCCCAAGATCACTGTGGCGGAGCTCCAGAGATGCAGTAGGGAGATGGGAGAAAGTTACACAAAGCCAACTATCACTGCAGCCCTCCACCAGTCGGGTCTTTATGGCAGAGTGGCCGGACGGAAGCCTCTCCTCAGTGCAAGACATATGAAAGCCTGCATAGAGTTTGCTAAAAACACATGAAGGACTCACAGGGTATGTGCACATGCTGTGGATTTTGCTGTGGATCCGCAGCTGATTTGCCGCTTCAGATTCGCAGCAGTTTTCCATGAGTTTACAGTACCATGTAAACCTATGGAAAACAAAATCCGCAGTGCACATGCTGTGGAAACGCAGCATTGTTTTTTTCGCAGCATGTCAATTCTTTGTGCGGATTCCGCAGCGGTGTACCCCTGCTCCTCAATAGGAATACGCAGGTGTAAAACCGCTGGTGGAATCCGCACAGAAAACTGTGGTAAAGCTGTGGTAATTCCACAGTAAATCCGCAGTGTGGATTTCCTGCGGATTTACCAAAAATCAGTGTTGAAAAATCCGTACACCATTCTGCAACGTGTGCACATACCCTCAGACTATGAGAAATAAGATTCTCTGGTCTGATGAGATGAAGACAGACCTTTTTGGTGATAATTTTAAAGGGTATGTGTGGAGAAAACCAGGCACTGCTCATCACCTGCCCAAAACAATCCCAACAGTGAAACATGGTGGTGGCATCATCATGCTATGCGGGCGTTTTTCTGCTGCAGGGACAGGACGACTGGTTGTCATTTAAGGAAATATGAATGCGGCCAAGTACAGAGATATCCTGGATGAAAACCTCTTCCAGAGTGCTCTGGACCTCAGACTTGGCCGAAGGTTCACCTTCCAACAAGACAATGACGCTAAGCACACAGCTAAAATAACAAAGGAGTGGCTCCAGAACAACTCTGTGACCGTTCTTGACTGGCCCAGCCAGAGCCCTGACCTAAACCCAATTGAGCATCTCTGGAGAGGACCTGAAAATGGCTGTCCACCAACGTTCACCATCCAACCTGATGGAACTTGAGAGGATCTGCAAGGAAGAATGGCAGAGGATCCCCAAATCCAGGTGTGAAAAACTTGTTGCATCATTCCCAAGAAGACTCATGGCTGTACTAGCTCAAAAAAGTGCTTCTACTCAATACTGAGCAAAGGGTCTGAATACTTATGACCATGTGATATTTCAGGTTTTTTTAAATACATTTTCAAAAATTACTACATTTCTGTTTTTTTTCAGTCAAGATGGGGTGCAGAGTGTACATTATTGAGAAAAAAATGAACTTTTTTGAATTTACCAAATGCAATGAAACAAAGAGTGAAAAATTTAAAGGGGTCTGAATAATTTCTGTACCCACTGCATGTATCTGTGTTGTATTCATCAGTTTAATACAATAATGCCTGCTTCAGGCATCCGTGCAAATTGGACCGAGCGCAGACTACAATACTACAAGCCTCATACACATACCGTATATGAACCTGTCACACTCGGGTCGGGAGACAAACAGCCAGTCAATGCATTGTACATTTTTTTCTTATTAGAACTTTATTGTATTGTTTCTGTGACCAATTATATTTCTAAATCAGTTACTGGTCAAGCTAGGAATGCACTGACTTGTTGCATTATCGACAGTAGCATAGTTATTGGGGGAGCAGAGGTTGTGGCCGCCCCGGGCCCCTCACTCTGAGGGGCCACATGGAGCTATGCTATTCTTAACCATATCAGCATGTGCAGCACGCTGATACAATTAAACTCTCTGGTTAAAATTATTTAAACTGCCGCTATAGGGCCCGTGAGCATCACCAGGCCCCCCACTCTTCATCGCAACTGTTGAAAATAATGATGAAGGAGGGAGTGTCAGCTGACGCTTCTTCCCCCATCATTCATCCTCAGCGTCTGATATCTCAGTGAGGCAGGCGCGATGATGTCACTACATGGCGCCCGCTATGCTGAGATTCACAGAACTCGCTGCAGAGGCCGGAGAATGACAAGGAGAGGTGAGTATTGTATTTTTTGTAGAACACTGTGGTGCCTACAATACTGTATGGAGGAGCATGGGGTAAATTGAACTATACAAAGGACTATGGGATACATTATATCGTATGGACTATGAGGTGCATTATACTATACAGAGGAATATGGACTGTGCTTCATATTGTATGGACTATGGGGTGTGTTATACTATACAGAGGACTATGGGGTGCATTATACTAAATGGACTATGAGGTGCTTTATACTATACAGAGGAACATGGGCTGTGCTATAAATTGTATGGACTATGGGGTGCATTATACTATTCAGAGGACTATGGTGTGCAATATACTGTATAGACTATGAGGTGCATTATACTATACAGAGGAATATGGGTTGTGCTATATATTGTATGGACTATGGATTACGTTATACTATACACAGGACTATGGGGTGCATTATACTATGCAAAGGACTATAGAATGCATTATACTATACAGAGGACTATGGTGTATACGGAGGACTATGGGGTGCATTACGCTGTATCCAAGCAATTATACAGTGTGAAGGTTTGTATGGGGTCCATAATACTGTGTGGAGGGCTGTGTGGGGGCCATTATATATTGTGGTGAGGTGTGGGGCCAATATATTGTATGTAGGCTCATTATACTGCATGGAAGGCAGTGTGGGGGTCACAATTGAGGGATCATATGGGGTTGACGTCACCATTAGTGTTGAGCATTCCGATACTGCAAGTATCGGGTATCGGCCGATATTTGCTGTATCGGAATTCCGATACCGAGTTCCAATATTTTTGTGATATCGGAAATCGGAATCGGAAGTGTGCGGTGCGTATGGTTCCCAGGGTCTGGAGGATAGGAGACTCTCCTTCAGGCCCTGGGATCCATATTCATGTAAAAAATAAGTAATAAAAATAAAAAATATTGATATACTCACCCCTCCGGCGGCCCCTGGACCTTAGCGATGTAACCGGCAGCCTCCGTTCCTAAGAATGAGTGTAGGGCCTGCGATGACGTCGCGGCTTGTGATTGGTCGCGTGAGCGGTCACATGAGCGGTCACGCGACCAATCACAAGCCGCGACGTCATCCAAGGTCCTTCACTCTGCATTCTTAGGGAACGGAGGCAGACGCTTGGACCGGTGAGAGCCGGGGCCGTCAGAGGGGTGAGTATATCAATATTTTTTATTTTTATTCTTTATTTTATACATGAATATGGATCCCAGGGCCTGAAGGAGAGTTTCCTCTCCTTCAGACCCTGGGAACCATTCCGATATTTTGTGTCCCATTGATATGCATTGGTATCGGGTATCGGTATCGGCGATATCCGATACTTTTTGGGTATCGGCCGATCCAATCCGATACCGATACCTTTGCATATCGGAAGGTATCGCTCAACACTAGTCACCATACTTTTCCAGGGGAATTGAGGGGTGGGGTACAGTAGGTTCATCATACTGTGCGTGTGGAGAGTACTGTGGAAGAATTCACTGTGGGGTTTTCTTACAGTGTTTGTGGGCACTTTTGTTGACACCATACTTTATGAATACAATGAAAGGGGAATCTAGGGCTCTAGAAGGAGGAAAATTAGAGGGCACACAGTAGGTTGCAGTAATCATATCATATCGTAATAGGGACACATACAGCAGCAGTGGCTCAGCATTGGGGTATCAGTGGGATGAGGCGTTTGTGCTGGTATTGAATAGATGCAGATAATGCCTGAAATTTGAGAAGTCATATGAGTCTTTGTTGTAATTTCTGCAGCCAAGTCCTGGCCGGAAAATATATCATTTCAATCTGGGCCAGATGGAAAAGACCGGAAACGTTAATGACTCCACCATAAAGAACGTCAACTGTAAGTCACCATCTATAAGGCCTCTTTCACACTTCCGTCTTTCAGCTCCCGTCACAATCCGTTGATTTTTGAGAATGCATTTTCTCATAGACTTGTATTAGCGATGGATTGTGACGGATGGCCATCCGTTTCATCCCTCGTGCACTGGATCCTGCATAAAAAAATGGTCCGTCGGCCAGAGAAAAAGTTCAGAGGAACGTTTTTTCTGCACGTTGGAAAATCGCTCAGCGACGCATCCTGCGCTGCCCGTCACTGGCTACAATAGGAGCCTATGGGAGCAGGATGCGTCGCTGACTGTTAAAAGCAGGAATCCAGCGACGGGTCCGTCTTTTCAAACTGAGCATGCGTGGAAGAATTTCCCGTCAGGGAAATTCTCTCTCGCTCGCTCTCTTTCTCTTTTTACTATTGATGCTGCCTATGCAGCATCAATAGTAACAAGATATAATGTTAAAAATAATTTAAAAAAATAAAAAATCGCAATATTCTCACCTACCGACGTCCCGCGCAGCATCACCGATGCTCCCGGCAGCTGAGCATCGCTGTGCGGGACGTCGGTAGGTGAGAATACTGCGTTTTTTTAGTTTTTTTAACCTGGTTTGTGTTGTGTATGCGTTTTCGCAGCAGAAAACCGCTGCGAAGATGCATACACAACAGGTGCACATAGCCTCGATGGGTCCATCAGAAAGACGGGCCCAGTGCACACGTTTTCCACAATCTGCACAGGATCCGTCATTTCAACGTCTTGACGGATCCTGTGCAGATTTGGAAGACAGAAGTGTGAAAGAAGCCTAACTGTGCTGTGATCTCTTATTGTTCTGCAGGACTGGTATCTATCACTATTTGGGCACAATATGGCAGTAATATCAGTGTTGATCTTTGTATAGAGATTTTTTTAGTAACAACTAACAGTCATCTGCCGAGGTTCTCCTACATCAACTCTTAGGGTGCGCCACCATATTTGTAATCAGGGTTAGCTGGTTAGGGGCCCACTTAGAAGGTTTTCCCCCTGAACTAAACCCCTAACTACGCCTCTGATTATGGACTATAATGGGTAATGGGTTGAACTAGATGGACTTAAAGTCTTCCTTTAACCTTAATAACTATGTTACTATGTAATGTCTGCACATGACATCACACCCTGTTTACGTGTTTTTGACACTGGTGTGTAAAACGACGTAACACAGTGCAATGCAGTTGTTGGCTTAAAATGTGCCAATGGATCTGCACAATGATTAGAATCATAGAATGTTAGAGCTGGAAAGGATCTTAAGGGTCTTCGTGTCCAACCCCCTGCTCAATGCAGCACTGGATTAATTAAACCATCTCAGGCAGATGTCTGTCCTGCCTTTGTCTGAAGATTTCCATTGAAGGAGAACTCACCACCTCTCGTGGCAGCCTGTTCCACTCATTGTTCACCCTCACTGTCGAAAAAGTTTTTCTAATTTCTAATCTGTGTCTCCTCCCATTCAGTTTCATTCCATTGCTTCTTGTGTTTCTATGTACAAATGAGTATAAGGATGATCCCTCTACACTGTGAGATGCTCTTAGATATTTGTAGACAGCTATTAAGTCTCCTCTCAGTCTTCTCTTTTGCAAGCTATACATTCCCAGATCCTTTAACCGTTCCTCGTAGGATATACTTTGCAGTCCTCTCACCATCCCGATAGCTTTTCTCTGAACTTGCTCCAGCTTTTCAATGTCTTTTTTAAAATGTGGTGCCCAGAACTAGACACAGCATAGATGAGGCCTGACCAAGGAGGAGTAGAGGGGGTAATTACTTCACATGATCTAGACTCTATATTTCTCTTAATACATCCTAGATCTGTGTCTGCCTTTTTTGCTGCCCAATCACACTGTTGACTCATGTGCACTCTGTGATTTGTTAATATACCCAAATCTTTTTGACATGAGCAGTTGCTTAATTCTATTCCTCCCATTCTGTAGATGTAATATTCTTTTTTTCTTGCCCATATGTGGAATCTTTCATTTCTCCCTGTTTAATACCATTCTATTAGTAGCTGTCCATTGTTCAAGCTTATCTAGATCCTTCTGAATCCTTTCTCTGTCTGCTCTAGTGTTAGGGTACTGTCACACAGTGCAATTTTGATCGCTACGACGGTACGATTCGTGACGTTCTAGCGATATCGTTACGATATCGCAGTGTCTGACACGCAGCAGCGATCAGGGACCCTGCTGAGAATCGTACGTCGTAGCAGATCGTTTGGAACTTTCTTTCGTCGCTTGATCACCCGCTGTCATCGCTGGATCGTTGTGTGTGACAGCGATCCAGCAATGTGTTCGCTTGTAACCAGGGTAAACATCGGGTAACTAAGCGCAGGGCCGCGCTTAGTAACCCGATGTTTACCCTGGTTACCAGCGTTAACGTAAAAAAAACAAACAGTACATACTCACATTCCGGTGTCTGTCCTCCGGCGTCTCAGCTTCTCTGCACTGTGAGCGCCGGCCAGCCAGAAAGCGAGCACAGCGGTGACGTCTGACGTCACCGCTGTGCTTTCCGGCTATGGCGCTTACACAGTGGAGAGAAGCAGAATGCCGGGGGACAGACACCGGAATGTAAGTATGTACTGTTTGGTTTTTTTATGTTTACGCTGGTAACCAGGGTAAACATCGGGTTACTAAGCGCGGCCCTGCGCTTAGTAACCCGATGTTTACCCTGGTTACCCGGGGACTTCGGCATCGCTCCAGCGCCGTGATTGCAACGTGTGACCGCAGTCTACGACGCTGGAGCGATAATCATACGATCGCTGCGACGTCACGGATCGTGCCGTCGTAGCGATCAAAATTGCACTATGTGACAGTACCCTTAGCCATCCCTCCTAGCTTTGCAAATTTGATTAGTTTACCTTCAGTTCCCTTATCTAGACAATTCATAAAAATGTTGAATAGCACTGGGGCCAGGACAGAGCTTCGTGGTACCCCAGTTGAAACACTCTACCAATTGGATGTGCAACCATTTATTACCACTCTTTGAGTGTGATCACTGAGCCAATTATGAATCCACATACCGGTAGCCTTGTCAAAACTATACTTGATCATTTTTTCAATAAGGATAGTATGAGATATTTTATCAAATGCTTTGCTGAAGTCGAGATATACGTATATGTATCGCATTTCAATTATCCACCCAGTCAGTGATTCAATCATAGAAGGAAATGGGAGCGCAGGTTGTCTTCTTATCCATAACCCACTGGATGGACATGGACCAAGGAGATTGAACATGATTCTACATGTGAACAACTTGCTATGTCGATTGTGCCGTGAGCAACGTTTTGGGTTTCGTGACCATGGAGTGAATTACCTGTATGATGGACCCCTTGCTAGAGATGGGTTGCATTTTACGAAAACAGGAAACACATATTTGTTAGATGCCTTGCTACACTCATCAGGAGACCTTTAACCCCTTCCTGACATGCGCCATACTAGTACTGCTCTGCGGGAGGTGCGTTCCCACAAACAGCAGTACTAGTATGGCGGCACGATCGCGCGGCCTCACGCTGAGCACTGCGGCGATCGCATGCGGGTGTCAGCTGTATGTGACAGCTGACACCCCACAGCAACTCCCACGATCAGTGCTAGTGCAGCGCCCCAGAGTCCTGGTCGTTGCAGTGCTGTGGCTTCGCCGCTAAGGGGAGCCATGGTACGTTCGATGGCACCGAAGGAGTTCCTCCAATCAGGTATCACAGACACCAATATGTTTCACAGCTGGGCCTCCGGGGGGAGCTAAGGGTGCTATTCATTAGGCCACTCCCCACCATAGTGGGTAAACTGGGGGTCAGGCAGGAAGTTAGTGAGAACGCTGACGGGATTGAACGGAGCAACACCCTGTGGCAGGGGGTGTTGTGAAGGGAGAGACTGTAGGGTCTCTGCCAGGGGTGGGATCCTGGCAGAGGCTTGGCATTGAAAGAACGTAACGGGTCCGCGCAGGCTCCTGGAAGCGGCGGGACTCAAGAAAGGACTAGAAGCGAGATAGATTGTGCTGAGTGAGAAACGAGATCAAGCAGAAGGAGAATACCAGCAGGGGTTTTGTTGAAAGAGGCAGCACCCTGCTGAGGCGCAATACCGGTGGCCGGAACGCCGAGGGAGTGGATTAGAATACAGCTTCAAGCCATACTCCAAACAGCGGCAGGACAGTCGGTCTCAGGCGGGCTGTCTACCACATATCACCTATGAAGTCTTGGGGGGCAATTGCGGGAGAGGGGCGACTCTAGGGTCCCGGAAGAACTCCAGGCCTACCTGACAAACGGGTGCCATTCCAACCTGAATACAGGGAAGGGGTGGATTACAGAGGAACATCAAATCGAGTTGTGAGGGAACTTAAGAAACAGACACAACCGTTGTGGGGTTACTTTCCGTGAGCACAGCAGGGAAGGACTACAACACATAGCGCTAGAAGGAAGGCACAGATTTCCACCTGAGAGGAGAACTCTAGAGGTGCCATTGGACCGGCCGGACTTGCGTAGCCTGGTGAACCGTGTTCTGGACTGAGGACTCAGAGATCTCCAGTAAAGAGGTAAAGAGACTGCAACCTGGTGTCCTCGTTATTTACCGCGACTTACACCCCACAACCGCACCGCTACCATTACTACCACCTATTTCACCGGACGTCCCCCACTGACGGACAGGGCCACGGACCGGGTCTAGCCACCGTGACAACCCCGAGACTGAGAACTAGAAGGGCCCGGCTCCGGGTACCCCTCGGCCCTGCGGCGGTGGGGGGAGCGCTCCACTAGCACCGATTGCAGGCGATGTGATTGCGTTGTCCTGATGGTCTTCATGGAAACCCCCGGCTCCAAGATGGCTGCGGGTTCCATCCGGGTCCAGCAGGGAAGGTGGCTTGTGAGCACCTGCTGAAAGCAGACGCTGACATGCCTCCTTCCCTGCCTGTCAGATCGCTGATCTGATACTCTGCAGTGCAGAGTGTCAGATCAACGATCTGATGTAATATAGTAATGTCCCATGCTGGGACAATTTAAAAAGTTTAAACTTTTTTTTACAAAGTGTAAAAATATTTTTTTTAAATCCATAAACAAAAAATAAATAAATATTTTTCAATAAATACATTTATTTAAGAAAATAAAATAAAACAATAATAGTACAGGTATTTGGTATCGCCACGTCTGTAACGACCCACTCTGTAAAACTGTCCCACTAGTGAACCCTTTCAGTGAACACCGTAAAAAAATAAAAATAAAAAACGAGGCTAAAAACAATGCTTTATCATCATACCGCCGAACAAAAAGTGTAATAAACACGATCAAAAAGATGGATGTAAATAAAAATGGTAACGCTGAAAACATCACCTTGTCCTGCAAAAAACAAGCCACCATACAGCTACATTAGCATAAAAATAAAAAAGTTATAGTGCTCAGAATAAAGCAATGCAAAAATAATTACTTTAGCTATAAAATAGTTTTTATTGTGTAAAAGTGCCAAAACATAAAAAAATATAAAAATGAGGTATCACTTTAATCGTACTGACCTGAAGAATAAAGTGTAGAATAGAAAGTGATCAAAAAATGTTGTGTGCCCTAAAATGGCACCAATAAAAACGTCAGCTCGTACCACAAAAAAACAAGCCCTCACCTGACTCTATTGGACGAAATATGAAAAAATGATAGCTCTCAAATATGGTGATGCAAAAACTATTTTTTGCAATGAAAGCGTTGTTTAGTGTTTGACAGCAGCCAAACATAAAAACCCTTCTGAGCTTTGCACTGTGCCTCAAAAGTAGTTTTCGACCACATATGGGGTTTTGGTGAACTCAGGAGAAATTGCACAACAAACTTTGGGGTCCATTTTCTCCTTTTGCCCTTGTGAAAATGCGTAATTTGTAGCTAAAAATGATTTTTGTGGGAAAAATGTGAATTTTTTATTTTCACGGCTTAACGTTCTAAACTTCTGTGAAGCATCTGGGGGTTCAAGGTGCTCATTACACATCTAGATAAGGTCCCTGAGGGGTCTAGTTTCTAAAATGGTGTCACTTGTTGGGGGTTTCTACTGTTTAGGCACATCAGGGGCTCTCCAAACATGACATGGTGTCCGCTAATTATGTCAGCTGTGAAGCACCTGAAGGATTAATAAACTTCTTGAATGTGGTTTTGAGTACCTTGAGGGATGCAGTTTTTAGAATGGTGTCATTTTGGGGTATTTTCTGTCATATTGTCCCCTCAAAGTCACTTCAAATGTGATGTGGTCCCTAAAAAAATTGGTTTTGCAAATCTCAGGCAAAAATAATGGTGTAACAACCCTGCTGGCATCACTGCATGGCCTCCCATCCCCCACCTGCCTTACACACCAACTTACTCTCTACTCCGGGCCATGCTGTGAGTTCTGTCTTCTGCCGGCTCCATGCTGTGTGCCTCATGTCTCCTGCCTGCTCTGTGCATGCTTCCTGGCTGTGTGCATAGGGGGCGGTGCTGGCAATTTCTGATTCATATTAAGACTGTGTGCACCTTCCTAAGGTGTCCCCTGCCAATTGCCAAGAGGTTTCAGGTACTTAAGCATCCCCACCCATTGGAGGATGCCTGAGCAACTTTCTCCCTCAATTAGTGTCTACTGAGCTGCCAGGTCCTGTCCTGTCTCTGCCACCCTGGGGCTGCATGCCCAGGCCTGAATCCTTGTCCTGTTCTTGTTTCCGTGTTTGTTCCTGTCTGTACTCTGCCCTATATCTGTTCCTGTTGTTTCCTTGTCTGTTAGCCTTTCCACTCAGCTGTGCGTATCCTTGTGTCAACTCCTTCCTGTTCTTCTCGCTGCAACCTGTGGCCCTGCGCTTCTCCGCTCTGCTCGCTGCAGCCTGTGGCTCTGTGCCTCTCTGTTCCACTCGCTACAACCTGTGGCTTTGCGTCTCTGTTCTGCTTGCTGCAACCTGTGGCTCTGCACCTTTCTGCTCTTGGCTCTGCCTCTTGCAGCTCTACTCTTGGTTCCGCCTCCAGTGGTTCTGCTCTTGGCTCCATCTCCAGCGGTTCTGCTCTTGGCTCCACCTCCAGCTGTTCTGCCCTTGGCTCCACCTCCAGCAGTTCTGCTCTTGGCTCCACCTCCAATGGTCCTGCTCTTGGCTCCGCCTCCAGAGGTTCTGCCCTCTGCTCTGCTCCTTTCTGCTCTTGGCTCCGCTTCCAGTGGTTCTGCTTTTGGCTCCACCTCCAGTGGTTCTGCTCTTGGCTCCGCCTCCAGCGGTTCTGCCCTCTACTCCGCTCCTTTCTGCTTTTGGCTCCACCTCCAGCTGTTCTGCTCTTGGCTCCAGTGGTTCTGCCTCTAGTGGTTCTGCTCTTGGCTCCGCCTCCAGTGGTTCTGCCCTCTGCTCCACTCCCTTCTGCTCTGCTCTTAGCTTCGCCTCCTGCGGTTCTGCCCTCTGCTCCACTCCCTTCTGCTCTGCTCTTAGCTCCGCCTCCTGCAGTTCTGCTCTCTGCTCCGCCCCTTCAGCCCTTCAAAGTGATCACAAGCTGCAGACGAGTTGTATAACGCTAGAGGAAAGAGGCAGAGGGAAATGGGGACAGCCGCAGAGACTAACTGCGCATGCGCTAGATTCCCAACCCCGCACTGTGAATACATCATAACACACTGCGGGGCAGGATCTCGGGCCTCCACTACATGCAGGCGCGATATCAGTACATCAGCAGATGTGAGTTCCAGGGCAGCGCACGGTGCATGCCCGAAAAATGAGAGGACAGCGCAGGTGCCGGTGACGTGAGGAAACGCAGAGGAGGCGGCACCCAGTGCACCGAGGGAATGATTGACGGCTGGGAGGCGGTTGAGTCAGGGGGAAAAAATGTACCCCTCGGACTCAATACAGGTATGGCGCACAATTTATAAAAGTAAATATTTCAGCGTTATTAGTGAGCAAAGACATAAGAGCCACCTCACAGAATGCAGCCTTAGTTCTGCAGAAGGTCGCTCTTTTACCTTAATAGGCCCTGGGGGGTGACAGGTTCCCTTTAAAGAGGAAAAAAGAAATGTATATAAATGGAAAGAGGGGGGCATATCTAAAGAATAATATAATGCTGTTTGTTGGGAATGCAGGGCAGGTCTTGGAAGCCAGTTATGAAGTGAGGCTTGCAAGGAAGACCAAAAGCAGTAAAAAAGGATTTTAGGCGCATGTCAAAAGCAAAAGAAAAGTCAAAGATGCTATAGGATTTTTACAGGATGAAGAGGGTGAAGTGGTCAAAAATGATGTTGAAAAGGCCGTACTGTACTAACATTCCTATTTTGCATTTGTGTTCTCTAAGAAAGCAATTGTAACATCAACTGATTTTCACGGTGCCATTGATGGAATAAAGGAATGCATACTATCTATAAACAGAGAGAGAGGGTAAGGGAACAATTAGCTAAATTAAATTAATTTAAATTTCCTGGTCCAGATGAATTACATTCTAAAATACTGCAAATTGTCTCTTCAGAGAGGAAGAGGACTAGAACTCTAGCGCCACCTATTGGAAGTAGCAATCCTAACAGTCAATGTCGACCCTTTAACGAGCCTTGTCACATGACTTAAGATAAAAGCCAAACCAGAATCTCAATTTCAATTTGCAGACACTGTGTTTCGGGGTACTGCCCCTCGTCAGTGCAAAGTGGAAACCTGGTTTGGCTGATTGAGAGGCGTCTGACCGGGATCCTAGAAGTATCGTTTCTCCTTGCAGAGAGTGTCATGTTAAGCATGTCGAGGTGAGGAGACGTAAAGCCGCAATGCTCCTCTTGGAAATATGCAAATTGTCTCTTCAGAGAGGAACAGGACTATAACTCTAGTGCCACCTATTGGAAGTAGCAATCCTAACAGTCAATGTCGACCCTTTAACGAGCCTTGTCACATGACTTAGGATAAAAGCCAAACCAGAATCTCAATTTGCAAACACTGTGTTTCTGGGTACTGCCCCTCGCAAATTGAGATTCTGGTTTGGCTCTTATCTTAAGTCATGTAACCAGGCTTTTTTGCAATTTCACGACACTTGGAATTTTGTTCCTGTTTTCCAGTTAGAAGTTATGTTAAAACCAATGGTGTCGTTCAAAAGTACAACTCATCAAACAAACCCTCACATGGCCATATTGACAGGAAAATAAAAAAGTTATGGCTCTTGGAAGAAGGGAAGCAAATAACGAAAACGCAAAAACTGAAATACCCCTGGTCGTTAAAGGGTTGCTTTTTTACTATGTTCACTAAATGCTAAAACCGACCTGCCATTATGATTCTCCAGGTCATTACGAGTTCATAGACACCACATATATAGTTTTTTTTTTTTATCTAAGTAATTTAAAAAAATTCCAGAGTTTGTTAAAAAAAAAAAAATTGTGCCATTTTCCGAGATCTGTAGCGTCTCCATTTTTCGTGATCTCGGGTTGGGTGAGGGCATATTTTTTGTGTGCCGAGCTGACGTTTTTAATGATACCATTTTGGTGCAGATATGATCTTTTGATCGCCCGTTATTGCATTTTAATGCAATGTTGTGGCGACCAAAAAACATAATTCTGGTGTTTTTACTTTTTTTCTCATTATGCCGTTTAGCGATCGGGTAAATTCTTTTTTTATATTGATAGATCGGGCGATTCTGAATGCGGCGATACCAAATATGTGTATGTTTGATTTTATTTTATTGTTTTACTTTGAATGGGGAAAAAAGGGGGTGAGTTGAACTTTTACATTTTTTTAATTTTTAAAATATTTTTGAAATTTTTTTTTACTTTTGGCATGCTTTCCTTTTTTACCTTGCGGTCATGTGACACTGGCGCCGATGGGTGGGATTTCTGGTGTGCTTGCCAGAAGCCCGTGCTAAATGCCGCTGTCAGAGTTTGACAGTGGCATATAACTAGTTAACAGCTGTTCAAAACAGCTGATGGAGCGCCCCCACGTCAGAGCAATGGGGTACTCGGTACCGGGTCCTACGGTTCGAGGGATGTCACGGTGGCCCGACCCGGTCCGTGGCCCTTTGAGGGGCGTCCAATTAAAGGTTTAGTTAGTATAAGGTTCGTGACGCCACCTGTGGTACTCGGTCAGGGTGACCGACGCTGCTTAGGGGTCCGCTGGGGTGATGTTATGGCAGCAAGATGGTATACCTTCCCACAGGTGAAGGGTTTCCCCAGGGCTTCCCTTTAGTGTAGGTAATGATGTAAATGATGCAGGGCGCAGTAAATAACAAGGACACAAGGTTGCAGTCTCTTTACCTTTTACTGAAAGCTTCAGCATCCACAGTCCAGGGTGCAGACCACAGGGTAGGCAGAGTCCGGCCGGTCCAAAGGCAAATCCAGAGTTCCCTTATCCAGATGGAAATCAGTAGCCTTCCTACTAGCGCCTGTGTGTTGTAGTACTTCCCTGCTGAGCACCACAGGATAGTCCTCACAACTTTCGTGGATGTTCTAGGTGTCTTTCTCTCTCTCTGTCCCCCAGATGGTATGGATAGGACAAACCCGTTTGACTGATGGCCTGAGGCTTGTTTATTAGGGACCCTAGCCCCCAGCCACCCCAGAAAAGG
Source organism: Ranitomeya variabilis (assembly GCF_051348905.1). Taxonomy (NCBI): domain Eukaryota; kingdom Metazoa; phylum Chordata; class Amphibia; order Anura; family Dendrobatidae; genus Ranitomeya; species Ranitomeya variabilis. Next base: position 191,092,334 of record NC_135236.1, read on the forward strand.
CACATCTGGAAGATGCGCCTATTCTAGCACTTAGCCTCTCTCTTCCCATTCCCGTGTAGCGGTGGGATATGGGGTAATGAAAGGTTAATGTCACCTTGCTATTGTAAGGTGACATTAAGCCAGGTTAATAATGGAGAGGCGTCAACTATGACACTTATCCATTATTAATCCAATAGTACGAAATGGTTAATAAAACACACACACATTATTAAAAAGTATTTTAACGAAATAAAGACACAGGGTGTTTTAATATTTTATTATACTCTTAATCCACCTGAAGACCCTTGTCACCTGAAATAAAGTTAAAAAAACCAAACAACAATATTCCATACCTTCCGTCGTTCAGTCTTGTCCCACGCTGTAAATCCATCTGAAGGGCTTAAATCATTTTACACCCAGGAGCTCTGCTAATGCAGCTGTGCTCCTGACTGTAAAACTTGGTGAATGAATGGAATGCAGGGGAATGTACTGTAGTTACCTCGAGTCGCGGTGATGCGCCCTCTGCTGGATGAACTAATATGAACTCGAGCGTGGGAACTTTTCTGAATATTTTCCCACGCAGGTGACATTAACCCTTCATTACCCCATATCCCACCGCTACACGGGAGTGGGAAGTGAGAGGCTAAGTGCCAGAATAGGTGCTTCTTCCAGATGTGCCATTTCTGGGGTGGCTGGGGGCAGATGTTTTTAGCCAGGGGTGGTCCTATAACCCTCTCTAGGCTATTAATATCTGCCCTCAGTCACTGACTTTCCCACTCTGGCGGAGAAAATTGTGCAGGAGCCCATGCCAATTTTTTCCGGGATTTAACTCTTTAATTTAATAGCTAGAGACCCCAAATTTTACACAGAGACACTTGTTACATTAGTAAAGAGGAATATGTAATAAAAGAAGGGATATGAGATGGTTTACTGCATGTAAACCATGTCTTATATCCTGTCGGGTTTGTGAAGGAGATAGGAAAAGTCGGCAATTGAATTACCGGCTTTTCTGCTATCTAGCGCTGAATTAAATATAAATATATATATATACGTGTGTCTCACTGACATATATATATACAGTATATATATATATATATATATATATATATATACCTATTCTATGTGTACACATTTATTCTACCTATTCTATTCTATTCTGTCAGTGTGATTTTACTGTACACCGCACTGAATTACCGGCTTTTCTATAGAACACAGCTGCGTATTTCTCGCAAGTCACATGCATGGTCCGTGTGTAATCCATAATTTTTTTGCGCCCATAGACTTTAATTGGCGGATTTTTTGCGCAATACGCTGACAAATGCAGCATGCTGCGATTTTCTACGCCCGTAACATACCGTATATTACGGATGCATCAGCTCTATGCATCGGCCTCAGCTCTATGTAGTAACAGGAGGTCAATTTTCACTGCACAAGTCATGAGTCACTGCAAAAGTCCCTGGAAGGGGAGAGGAGGGAGCAGAGTCGCCACTCTAATCGTCATCGAGCCCAAGATATTTTGGCTTAAGCTACACTCACACGAGAGAATCAGATCAATCATAGTAATGACACTAGGCTCAAACTCTGATCTGAATGTCAGCTAATTGTGATCCGATTTTCTCGCATGAGAAAATCAGAGCACAAGTTTGGAGGAGATGGAGAACTTAATTTCTCAAATTTTTCTATTGTCTGAGTCTGCGGAAATCAGATTGCACTTGGATGACATCAGTGTGCAGTCCAATGTTTTACATGCACCCATAGACTTCTATGGATGTATGTCACCCGATTAGCGGATCTACTCGCAGCATGCTGTGATTCATTTTTTCATGCCAAATCGTCACGAGAAAAAAAGTGCAGAACTTTTCCCAGGCTCGAGTTCATATGAGGACATCCAGCAGGGGGCGCATCACCGCGACTCAAGATAATTACAGGACATTCCCCTGCATTACATTCATTCACAACATTTTACAGGCAGGAGCGACTGCATTAGTAGAGCTCCTGGCTGTAAAATGATTTAACCCCTTCAGATGGATTTACATCGTGGGACTGACGGAACGACGGAAGGTATGGGATATTGTTGATTTTTTATTTTGCCTTTTTTACAGGACGAGGGTCTTCAGGTGGATTACGAGTATAATAAAATATTAAAACACCCTGTGTTTTTATTTCATTAAAGTACTTTGTAATAATGTGTGTGTGTTTTATTGTTTTATTAACCATTTAGTACTATTGGATTAATAATGGATAGGTGCCATAATTGACGCCTCTCCATTAATAATCTGGCTTAATGTCACCTTACAATAGCAAGGTGACATTAACCCTTCATTACCCCATATCCCACCGCTACATGGGAGTGGGAAGAGAGAGGCCAAGTGCCAGAATAGGCGCATCTTCCAGATGTGCCTTTTCTGGGGTGGCTGGGTGTTATGATCCTTAGTGGCTGAGGATCACGAATAGACCAGCAAGTGAATAAACTAAGGACAAGCTCTAGGGAGATGATAACTGGACTGATCGCAAATCTGAACCTATCCAAAACAACTAGAGGTAGCCGGTGAACGTGCCTAAAAAATTCCTAGACGTTTCGAGCCAGCCTGAGGAACTAGCTACCCCTAAAGAGAAAGAAAGACCTCGCTTGCCTCCAGAGAAATAATCCCCAAAGATATAGAAGCCCCCAACAAATATTAACGGTGAAGTAAGAAGAAGGCACATACGTAGGGATGAAATCAGATTCAGCAAAAGAGGCCCACTAGTACTAGAAAGCAGAAAATAGAGCAGGGGTCTATGCGATCAATAAAAAACCCTTACAAAATATCCATCCTGAGATTACAAGAACCCACGCACCAACTAATGGTGTGTGGGGAGAAACTCAGTCCACTAGAGCATCCAGCAAGCAAGGAAATCACATTTTAGCAAGCTGGACAAGAAAACATGATAAACACTGCTGATCAAAAAAATGAGCAAACAAAACTTAGCTTTGTCCTGGATGGGCTGGGAGCAAGGTAGTCAGAAGGAATCTGAGTAGCACTGATTACATCGACAGTCGGCAACAAGAGGAAGTAAAACAGAGCTATATAGGAACCTCCCAGAGGATAACGAACCAGCTGATAGCCAGAGACCAGCAGGATAACAAACAAAGCCACCAGGGGGAGCCCAAAGCAAAAGTCACACCATAACACCAGTGACCACAAGAGGGAGCCCGAAAACAGAGTTCACAACAGTACCCCTTCCTTAAGGAGGGGTCACCGAACCCTCATGAAAACCCCCAGGGTGATCAGGATGAGCCACATGGAAGGCACGAACCAAATCGGCCGCATGAACATCAGAGGCGACAACCCAAGAATTATCCTCCTGACCATAGCCCTTCCACTTGACCAAATACTGGAGCCTCCGTCTAGAAACATGAGAATCCAAGATCTTCTCCACCACGTATTCCAATTCTCCCTCAACCAGCACCGGGGCAGGAGGCTCAACCGGAGGAACCACAGGTACCACATACCTCCGCAACAACGAGCGATGGAACACATTATGAATAGCAAATGATGCCGGGAGGTCCAGACGGAATGACACAGGGCCAAGGACTTCCAGAATCTTATAAGGACCGATAAACCGAGGCTTGAACTTAGGAGAGGAGACCTTCATAGGAACGAAGCGAGAAGACAACCACACCAAGTCCCCAACGCGAAGTCGGGGACCCACACAGCGACGGCGGTTGGCAAAGAGCTGAGCCTTCTCTTGTGACAACTTCAAATTGTCCACCACATGATTCCAAATCTGATGCAACCTATCCACCACAACATCCACTCCAGGACAGTCAGAAGGCTCCACCTGACCCGAGGAAAAACGAGGATGAAACCCCGAATTACAAAAAAAAGGAGAAACCAAAGTAGCAGAACTAGCCCGATTATTAAGGGCAAACTTGGCCAACGGTAAAAAAGTAACCCAGTCGTCCTGGTCAGCAGAAACAAAACATCTTAAATAAGTCTCCAAGGTCTGATTAGTTCGCTCGGTTTGGCCATTCGTCTGAGGATGGAAGGCCGACGAAAAAGACAATTCAATGCCCAACTTAGCACAAAAGGTCCGCCAAAATCTAGACACAAACTGGGATCCTCTGTCAGAAACAATGTTCTCAGGAATCCCGTGCAAACGAACCACATTTTGAAAAAACAGTGGAACCAACTCGGAGGAGGAAGGCAACTTAGGCAAGGGCACCAAATGGACCATCTTAGAAAAACGATCACACACCACCCAGATGACAGACATTCTCTGAGAGACAGGGAGATCAGAAATAAAATCCATGGAAATGTGCGTCCAAGGCCTCTTCGGGACAGGCAAAGGTAACAGCAAACCACTGGCACGAGAACAGCAAGGCTTCGCCCGAGCACAAATTCCACAAGACTGCACAAAGGAACGCACATCCCGCGACAAGGAAGGCCACCAAAAAGACCTGGCCACCAAGTCTCTGGTACCAAATATTCCAGGATGGCCCGCCAACACCGAAGAATGAACCTCAGAGATGACTCTGTTGGTCCATCTATCCGGGACAAACAGTCTCTCCGGTGGACAGCGGTCAGGTCTATCTGCCTGAAACTCTTGCAGCACACGTTGCAAATCTGGGGAGATGGCAGACAAAATCACCCCTTCTCTAAGGATACCAGCCGGCTCTGAATCTCCAGGAGAGTCAGGCACAAAACTCCTAGAAAGAGCATCAGCCTTCACATTCTTCAAACCCGGCAGGTACGAGACCATGAAATCAAAACGAGAGAAAAACAACGACCAACGAGCCTGTCTGGGATTCAGCCGCTTGGCCGACTCGAGATAAATCAAATTCTTGTGGTCAGTCAAGACCACCACACGATGTTTAGCTCCCTCGAGCCAATGTCGCCACTCCTCAAATGCCCACTTCATAGCCAACAGCTCCCGATTACCGACATCATAATTCCGCTCGGCAGGCGAAAACTTTCTTGAAAAGAAAGCACATGGCTTCATCACAGAGCCATCGGGGCTTCTCTGCGACAAAACAGCCCCCGCTCCAATCTCGGAAGCATCAACCTCCACCTGGAAGGGAAGTGAGACATCTGGCTGACATAAGACCGGAGCCGAAGAAAACCGACGCTTCAGCTCCCGAAAGGCCTCTACAGCCGCAGAAGACCAATTAGTCACATCAGAACCCTTCTTGGTCAAATCCGTCAAAGGCTTAACAACGCCAGAAAAATTAGCTATGAAGCGACGGTAAAAATTAGCAAAACCCAAGAACTTCTGAAGACTCTTAACAGATGTAGGCTGCGTCCAGTCATGAATAGCCTGAACCTTGACTGGGTCCATCTCAATAGTAGAAGGAGAAAAAATGAAACCCAAAAAAGAAATCTTCTGGACTCCAAAAAGACATTTTGAGCCCTTCACAAATAAAGCATTGTCACGTAGGACCTGAAAGACCATCCTGACCTGCTTAACATGAGACTCCCAATCATCCGAAAAAAACAGAATATCATCCAGATACACAATCATAAACTTATCCAGATATTCACGGAAGATGTCATGCATAAAGGACTGAAAGACTGAAGGAGCATTAGAAAGTCCAAAAGGCATCACCAAGTACTCAAAATGGCCTTCAGGCGTATTAAATGCAGTTTTCCATTCATCACCCTGTTTTATACGCACAAGGTTATACGCACCACGAAGATCTATCTTGGTGAACCAACTAGACCCCCTAATGCGAGCAAACAAATCAGTTAACAATGGCAAAGGATACTGAAATTTGACCGTGATTTTATTCAAAAGGCGATAATCAATACAGGGTCTCAGGGAACCATCCTTTTTAGCCACAAAAAAGAATCCTGCACCAAGAGGGGATGAGGACGGGCGAATATGTCCCTTCTCTAAAGACTCCTTTATATAACTCCGCATGGCAGCATGCTCCGGCACAGATAAATTGAAAAGTCGTCCCTTAGGAAACTTACTACCAGGAGTCAAATTTATAGCACAATCACAGTCCCTATGAGGAGGTAGAGAATTGAGTTTGGGCTCCTCAAATACATCCTGGTAGTCTGACAAAAACGTAGGGACTTCAGAAGGAGTGGACGAAGCAATAGACACCACAGGAGCGTCACCATGAATTCCCTGACAACCCCAACTTGACACCGACATAGCTTTCCAATCCAGGACTGGATTATGAGTCTGCAACCATGGTAGACCCAACACGACGACATCATGCAAATTATGCAGTACAAGAAAGCGAATCACCTCCTGATGAACAGGAGTCATGCACATGGTCACTTGTGTCCAGTACTGAGGTCTATTCGTAGCCAATGGTGTAGAATCAATTCCCCTTAGTGGAATAGGGAATTTTAAAGGCTCCAAATCAAAACCACAGCGCCTGGCAAATGACCAATCCATCAGTCTCAGGGCGGCACCTGAATCTACAAAAGCATTAACCGGGTAAGATGACAGGGAACAAATCAGGGTAACAGACAAAATGAACGTAGGCTGTAAAGTACCAATGGTGACAGATTTATCAACCTTTTTTTTGCGCTTAGAGCATGCTGAGATAACATGAGCTGAGTCACCACAGTAAAAGCACAACCCATTTTGCCGTGTATAATTTTGCCGTTCACTTCTGGTCAGAATTCTGTCACATTGCATAGATTCAGGTGTCTGTTCAGAAGACACCGCCAAATGGTGCACAGGTTTGCGCTCCCGCAAACGCCGATCAATCTGAATGGCCAGAGTCATTGACTCATTCAGACCTGCAGGCGTAGGGAACCCCACCATGACATTCTTAATGGCTTCAGAAAGACCTTCTCTGAAATTTGCAGCCAGGGCACACTCATTCCACTGAGTAAGCACCGACCATTTCCGAAATTTCTGGCAGTACACCTCTGCTTCATCTTGCCCCTGCGAGAGGGCCAATAACGTTTTTTCAGCCTGGTTCTCAAGATTAGGTTCCTCATAGAGCAATCCAAGGGCTAGAAAAAACGCATCTACACTAAGCAATGCAGGATCCCCTGGCGCCAATGCGAAGGCCCAATCTTGGGGGTCACCACGCAAAAAGGAAATGATAATCTTAACTTGCTGAACGGCAACACCAGAGGAACGAGGTTTCAAAGAAAGAAACAACTTACAATTGTTCCTAAAATTCAGGAACCTAGATCTATCTCCAGAAAACAACTCCGGAATAGGTATTCTAGGCTCTGACATAGGACTGTGAACAACAAAATCCTGAATACTTTGAACCCTAGCAGCAAGATGATCCAGACTGGAAGCCAAGCTCTGGACATCCATGTCAGCAGCTGAACTCAGAGCCACACCAAGATTAAGAGGAGGAGAGAAGCTAGCCACAGCAGCTAGACACACGGCAACAAAAAAAAAAAAAAAAATTCTCAAGGCTTCTTTTCTCCTGCTTCTGCCATGCAATTAACACTTTACTGGCCGGCTGTACTGTTATGATCCTTAGTGGCTGAGGATCACGAATAGACCAGCAAGTGAATAAACTAAGGACAAGCTCTAGGGAGATGGTAACTGGACTGATCGCAAATCTGAACCTATCCAAAACAACTAGAGGTAGCCGGTGAACGTGCCTAAAAAATTCCTAGACGTTTCGAGCCAGCCTGAGGAACTAGCTACCCCTAAAGAGAAAGAAAGACCTCGCTTGCCTCCAGAGAAATAATCCCCAAAGATATAGAAGCCCCCAACAAATATTAACGGTGAAGTAAGAAGAAGGCACATACGTAGGGATGAAATCAGATTCAGCAAAAGAGGCCCACTAGTACTAGAAAGCAGAAAATAGAGCAGGGGTCTATGCGATCAATAAAAAACCCTTACAAAATATCCATCCTGAGATTACAAGAACCCACGCACCAACTAATGGTGTGTGGGGAGAAACTCAGTCCACTAGAGCATCCAGCAAGCAAGGAAATCACATTTTAGCAAGCTGGACAAGAAAACATGATAAACACTGCTGATCAAAAAAATGAGCAAACAAAACTTAGCTTTGTCCTGGATGGACTGGGAGCAAGGTAGTCAGAAGGAATCTGAGTAGCACTGATTACATCGACAGCCGGCAACAAGAGGAAGTAAAACAGAGCTATATAGGAACCTCCCAGAGGATAACGAACCAGCTGATAGCCAGAGACCAGCAGGATAACAAACAAAGCCACCAGGGGGAGCCCAAAGCAAAAGTCACACCATACCACCAGTGACCACAAGAGGGAGCCCGAAAACAGAGTTCACAACAGCTGGGGGCAGATGTTTCTAGCCAGGGGGGCCAATAACCATGGACCCTCTCTAGGCTATTAATATCTGCCCTCAGTCACTGGCTTTACCACTCTGGTGGAGAAAATTGCGCGGGAGCCCACGATTTTTTCCACGATTTAACCCTTTATTTTAGCAGCTACAGCGCCCAAATTTTGCACATACACACTACTAACATTAGTAGTGTGGAATATGCAAAAAAAAAGGGATATGAGATGGTTTACTGTATGTAAACCATGTCTCATATCCTGTCGGGTTTGTGAAGGAGAAAGAAAAAGCCGGCAATTGAATTACCGGCTTTTGTGATATCTAGCGCCCTATGAAATATAAATATATATATATATGTGTCTCACCTATTCTATTCTGTCAGTGTGATTTTACTGTACACCGCACTGAATTGCAGGCTTTTCTCTACAACACCGGTGCGTATTTCTCGCAAGTCACACGCATGGTCCGTGTGTAATCCGTAATTTTCTCGCCCCCATAGACTTTCATTGGCGATTTTTTTGCGCAATACGGTGACAAACGCAGTATGCTGCGATTTTCTACGGCCGTACAAGACCGTATAATACAGATCAGTAAAATACGGTAGATAGGAGCTGGGCCATAGAAAATCATTGTACCGTATGCAATCCGTATTTTCTGCACCTCTCATACGTCCGTAAAACTCGCTAGTGTGACGCCGGCCTTAGTGTGGTGTGTTATTACATGACTGTTGGTGACTACCAGTTATTGTCCATCAATATGGTGAGGTCACTTTGAGATAAAGTTGCGTCTGGATTTAAGGACACTGTCAGATCCCCCATGCATTTGTATATTTATTGCTAAATTCCCAGCCTAACCAGCCCTTTATCCTTTCAGTCACCTAAACAGATGTTGAAAAACAGTATCTATAAGGGCAGTTTTCCTTATGCAAGTTAGTCCTTTCAGTCAAGCGCAGGGCACCTCTGAAGTCGAGAAGCGTTCACCCAGCTTCAGAGGTGCAAGGACGTGCCTGAAGAAAGTCATGCGCATGTGCGAGGTTTGCATAAAGCTGATGATGACGCTGGCTTTTGCAAATCATGTTATCAAACCCACAGGGGCGTGATAACATGCAAAAATGGCCGAATAGTCTAGGGAAACCAGTGCCCCATAGACTAGTCAAAGGACTAATTTGCATAAGAAAAACTGCACTTATAAATACTTTTTTCAACATCTGTGACTAACAGGATAAAGGGCTGGTTAGGCAGGTAATTTACCAATAAATACACAAATGCTGGTGGGTTGGAGGACATGGGGTCCTGACAAGTTCCCTTTAAAAAAGCTTGAATACAGCTCTAGGAGACTTCAGAGTGTTACACACGATTTTCAAGGCAATTAAAGGCTTTGCACTATTTGCTATTCAAGGTAAATCGATTAGCTATAAATCAAATATTTTTCACATATTTTAAAATGTCATAAGATTCATTCGTCCCTAGTGTCTGCAGCTGCCAACAGCTGGGGAGCCGCATGCAGCGAGGCCTGAGAACGATACAGGAGCATCTGACTATAGGTAACATGATACATTGCTGCTGTAATAAGTTGTCACTAAAAAACAAATACATTAGAAGTAACAAAGCAAAATATTAACAAATTAGATATCTGTAACACTGAGAAAATATATTTTGCCCGTTTTATTCTTTGCCCATTGCACATCTCTGTGTGTGATTCTAGAATGATTCTCATAGAAAATGTTTGCCAAGATCTAAAGTATCCCATCAACCAAATCTTGAGTAATCGGCTCCCCTCCCTGATGTTGGACGTAATGTAGTTACGATGCAGCAGTAAGTGCCTATGTAAGAAATAAGGATCATCAGCGTAAGGCAGAGATGAAATGATTAATCCCATTAATCAAACCTACGGCAGAGTGATGATGAAACCTGAACGTATTGGCCATGCGTCATTAACTTGTAAATGTTCTGACATGGTATTGTCTACCTCCTCTGTCTACTGGTTCAGCCCGAAAAGCAGGATTATGCAACGCATTATGCACACAGAAGCAATTGCCTTACTCCCAACAACTGTAATCCAAGGTCTCAGCACAAGAAATAAGAAATGGTTATTTGTAGAAATATTTAGGTATGCTACAAAAGAGGGAGCGTTAGATATTTGTCTGTGCAAATGAAGCCCCCCATATACCCCGAAGCTAGATTGTGACTACTAGTGTTCAAGGTAATAAAAAAATGTAGGTGACATTATATAACACATAACAATTGAGGAGAGTGAGATCGCAAAGACCCGGGAAGGGAATTAATCAAGGGCCGCACTAGTGACCCTGCCTTTCTGTACCTGGTATTAATTTACATTGCCTAAAATTAACAGTGAACTGGGTCTAAACACATTGAGTTAAAATTGCTGATTTTTATTACTATCAGTACTATTGGGGCTGTGTTCATAATATTATCAATTAGAAAATGTATGGTACTCTATCTTTCCTATATAACAACACAGGACAGTTTATTATAAACTATTATAAGCTCCTAACACGACCCCCCAACATGTGTCAAGATAACATGTGGAAGGCCGTCTGCTAGCACTATAGGTGCTGGATCTTCCTTTTCTCAATTCCCAACATGCATTGTTCATATCATTGTCAAATACCTTGCCGACCCTAAACACAAAGCCTTGCTTTCTGATGTATCTGTAGACAGTATGACAGACAAGAGAGCAGGAACAGAGCTACAAAGACTTGTCCCCAGGTCCTGTAATCATTTTGATTTGAAGATTGCCAGATTTAGTAAGATCAGCCTTTAATGCATCAACGTAAGTCTAGGTGCACACCACTGTATTTTCGATCCGAGTGCGATCCAACAAAACATCAGATCTTGGACCAATGTTATTCTATGGAGCTAGTGAGGAAAAAATAATCGCAGCATGTCCGAGTTTGATCCGATTATATTGGATTGCACTTGGCCATGCAAGTCAATGAGTCCTCGGAGACCATCAGACCGAACTCGAGTGACATCTGAGTGCAGTCCGATTTCCGCGCACTGACACAATAGAGAAGATGGTGACATTTTGTTCTCCATCTTCTCCTCATCTGAGAGAATTGAATGTGGTGACACTGATCAAACGCTGATCAGAGTTTGGCCAGAGTGTCACTTGCATAATCAGCTCGATTCTCTCAGATGAGAAAATCTATGGCTGTCTGACTCTAGGCTGAATTAAAAAAGTGCTGAAGTAAAATCTGCCACCTTTATATGTCCATCTCTTTGAATGGGTATACATTATGCATACATTTCCGGGAGGATTTTCAAAGGAATGATTTTTCATTATGCAATATTAAAGCAGGTTGTGCATGCAATTGTTTTCCTTAAAACTTTAATTAATTTGCAATCATTTTTTTACATTTTTAAATTAATATTCCTTTTATTAAATGGAATATAAACAGTTCAAATGTAATTCTGAACCGTACTCTAGGTTTGGTGTTCAGGGAACGGAGCTTTCCTCATTTCTAGAAAGCACTAAAAAGTGAACAAACCATTAGCGTGATTTACTAACCATAAAGCCATTTAAACCGCATGTTGTATTGAAAAGAAGTTCTTATTGAATGTCGTCCCTTAAAAGTCACGTGCCTCTAAAAATTCCTCACATACAAGGGAATCTACTATATACAGTCAACCGAGTTACATATATTAAGGTTCCTGTACCATAATATTGCATAAAAGACTGATTTCTTAATGTTTTGCACCAAAAAGAATGACTTGGTGGATCACACCTAACATGGTAAATCTACAGATTGCCTAGGGCTCGTTTACACCGGCTGACATGTGAAACTACTCCTGACCGGCCATATTTGTAATCGCAGCTCCAATGCCCCATTCACACGTTTGTGTTTCCAGTACATGTGATATCCGTTTAATTCCAAGATACCACACGCACCCATTATAACCTATGGTGCTATGCACATGTCCATTTTTTTCCGACAGCATGGATGACAAGGTCCAATACAAGTCTATGGGTCCATGCAAAACCCGTACAGCACATGGATGGCATCAGTGTGCAATCCGGGTGCCCTATGTGACATTACATTATAGGAGAAGCTTTGTCTTTTATTTTTTTCTATATCCATACCGGAAGAACACTGATGACACAGACGCATGACACTCGGCTCCCGCTCGCAGTAGAGCAGGAGCCAATGGTCATTCGCATATTGCATCTGCTGGTATAACTCCAGCCTGAGTGGTTTATGCAGATGTGGATAGGAGGCCTAATGCACACAGAACGATCAGTAATAGATTGTTCTGTGCATCTAGACTGTCATTGTCCTGTCATTGTGCACCAGTTCTGTTTACACAGGACGATGTCATGCAGGGAACAAAGTTTTTTTAAGCAAGCTGAAATATAATTTCACAAGACGAATGAAAATTTGGCTCATTCATCACGTGATCTGCAACCTGTTTACAATGGCAGATCATCAGGAAACAAGTGTTCCTAAGGCTTTGTTCCCACAATAAGCTTTTTGTGCGTCTCTGACACTGTGTATATTTGCTGGGTCAAAAACACAAAGTGGATGGGATTTATAGAAATCTCCTGCCCACTATGCTTCTTTTTAATTTAATGTTAATCAAATGAGGCAGTGCAGATCTGGATAGCACAGCAGCCTTGCAGCGCTGGAGTCCTGGGTCCAAGCCCCACTACGGACAACATCTGCAAAGAGTTTGTATGTTCTCTCCGTGTTTGCTTGGGTATCCTCCGGGTACTCCGGTTTCTTCCCACATTCCAAAGACATACTGATAGGGAATTTAGATTGCGAGCCCCAACGGGGACAGCGATGATAATGTGTGCAACCTGTAAAGCGCTGCGGAATATGTTAGCGCTATATAAAAATAAAGATTATTATCTGCAATTATTTTCTGAGCTGTAATCGTACTGAGAGAAAAATTGCAGCATGCTGTGAGTGAATGCGAGAATTGGATCGCACTCGCTAATGCAGTTCAATGGGTGTGAGAAAAAAAAATGCACGACACACGGACGGACCATGTGTGTGCCATCCAATTTTTAAGCACAGAGAAACACGAAATTTCATCAGCCAAGTACAGTAAATTCACAGCCCAAACCGTAAGAATAGAATAGATAGAAAGATAGAAATTTGTTAGTGAGATACATACAGACAAAATTAGAATATCATCAAAAAGTTAATTTATTTCAGTTCTTCAATACAAAAAGGTGAAACTCATAATTTGTATAGATCACTCTGTTTGTAATGACTCTGTTTCAAGTGTTTATTTCTGTTAATGTTGATGATTATGGCTTACAGCCAATGAAAACCCAAAAGTCATTATCTCAGTAAATTAGAATAATTAACAAAAAACACCTGCAAAGGCTTCCTAAGCATTAAAAAAGGTCCCTTAGTCTGTTTCAGTAGGCTCCACAATCATGGGGAAGACTGCTGACTTGACAGATGTCCAGAAGGCAGTCATCGACACACTCCACAAGGATTGGGCTTTTATAGAGCTACAAAATGTCGTGGGTAAACTGGTCAGACATTTCAATGAGGTAGGGTTAAATGTGCCAAAAGATATGTGTGCGTAAGAGTCCAAACTAGAGCAGTGACAGACGGAGATACAATAACAAAATTATAAAAATGCAATGATTTAAAACATTCTAAAATAATGTAAATGTTTTGACTACAAGGCATGTTTTCGAACAATATCTAAAAGACAGGAAACTCAAAGCCCATCCACACTCAGAAGGCAGCTTACTTACTAACACTAGGTCACAATACCAAAGCAGTACAGGATGCAGCCGACCCTCATGATAAAGGCAGAGGGGTGGTTGTTTTTTTTTTTTTTTTAATAAATGCACACATATAGGCTTGCAATGGGCCCCAGATACCCAGATACGTGGGATGCACAGTGTTTGGCTTACAGCCTATTAGTGACAGCCTCATGAATGAGTGTTTAGAGTGATCCCGGGAACACTTGTTTCATGATTAACCAAAGGAATGAGAAAATGGTCATTTGTTAAGTGAAATAATTTTTAAGCTAACTTAAAAATCATCGTTGTCTGCAGTACACTGTGCTGTGTAATCATGGTTTGTAGTGCCGAGAACACCCTATGCACACTAAACAATTAGCCATCGTTCTAAGTACATGGAAGAATAGTGGGCTTGTCTCAGCGGGACGTTCAACAGTTTGTATATAGCTGACCTGCAGTTGTTCTTAGGCACTAGATGGACCCTTGGGCTATGTGCCTACGATAAGTTTTTGACAAGGCATATTTTCGAAAAAACGCAAGTAACCTATTTTACTTAATAGGTGCAGAAATGCTGCAGACAATCTGCAACAACAAAAATTCACCAAAAGCTCATCGTGGGAATGTAGCCTAAGAGTACTTGAAGCAGTAATGGAGTGATGGAGCTCTTGGACATTCTTTGTCCTAGGGCAAAAACTGGCATGGCCTGTACCAAATACCAGCCAGCAACACAGTGACGTATCTAATCATAACTTATTCTTATTTATATTACTCACTTATATAGCGCCATTAATTGCACAGCGCTTTACAGACATCATCATCTCTGTCCCCATTGGGGCTCACAATATAAAATTGCCTATGAGTATGTGAGGAAATTGGAGAAACTGAAGGAAACTCACGGAAACATTGGGAGAACATACAAACTCATTGCAGATGTTGTCCTTGGTGGGATTTGAACCTAGGACCCCAGTTCTAGAAAGCATATGTGGAAGGAATGTGAGTTGTGCAAATTGCACATATGTGATCCCGTGATCGCCCAGTTGCATTGGCAAGCTTGGGGAATCCCGAAATGGACCACTTGGTGCAGAAAAAAAACATGGGCATGTAAACAGCCCTAAAGATTAAAATGCACATGTTCTATCCATAAAAAACACGGATAGATCACTTATGTGGCTCACAAGAGTCTGAATGAGGTTTAAGGAATGACGAGTAGGAAGCACTCTCTGTGCTGAGTATGGGAGACATCATTGCAGCTAGTCACCTCCCACAAGCTCAGAGTCAATTGCGAATTAAGGGATGGGGCCTGCAGAGGGGAGAACTGGTAAAAATGCAGGATACAAGTCACGTAATGGCCAGATATAGTATCAGTCATGATGTATATATTCGTGACAGCATATTTTAAAACTTGCTTAAAAGGTAGGATTATCATTTGACACCTTCTTGGGAAGCAGCAATATGATTAAAAAATACAAAGGCACAATCTACAGGACCCTTGACAACCAGTCATCAGCCTGTATTCTCTTGATGGATTGGCTGTACAATCATGACAAATTTATAGGGATTTTTCCCTTAGCAGATAACAGGTTTCTTGACAGCGATGCTGCAGAGGAAATGAAACAATACAAGAGTAATAGGGAGCAATACAGATAATATAACGTGGCACTGCTCTTCAATCATGCCTTAGGGTACTGTCACACAGTGGCACTTTGATCGCTAAGACGGTACGATCCGTGACGTTCCAGCGATATCCATACGATATCGCAGTGTCTGACACGCAGCAGCGATCAGGGACCCTGCTGAGAATCGTACGTCGTAGCAGATCGTTTGGAACTTTATTTCGTCGCTGGATCTCCCGCTGTCATCGCTGGATCGTTGTGTGTGACAGCGATCCAGCGATGCGTTCGCTTGTAACCACGGTAAACATCGGGTTACTAAGCGCGGCCCTGCGCTTAGTAACCCGATGTTTACCCTGGTTACCCGGGACCTCTGCATCGTTGGTCGCTGGAGAGCGGTCTGTGTGACAGCTCCCCAGCGACCACACAACGACTTTCCAACGATCACGGCCAGGTCGTATCGCTGGTCGTGATCGTTGGAAAGTTGCAGAGTGTGACAGTACCCTAAGTCTGCTTTGGTAAGCCAACACTAATTCTAAGCTATTCCTTAAACAACAGATCATTGCTAATATATTAATGTTTATTAGTGGTTTGTGAAAATTCGGCTATAAGCTGCCTATGTTCACAGTTGTTTCATAGTAACAGAAGAGGATTTAAGGGAATTTGTAGTGCGGTTACGCAGAAGATTACCCCATTGTATCTTAACACCATGGATAAGGTTTTTGTTGTGATCTGCCCACATGACGCAGCCAATGACAGAATTTGAAGCATTGTCTTTCTCTATTGACAAAATCTTAAAAGGTTGCAGGCAGCATGAGACATTGACGTCACGAGCACCTTGTAATGATAAACCTGGCGACCTTCAGCTGTTTAGAGCAAGCTACGCAAAGGAATTTGACAGCAAACTACGACAGAGTTTTACATCACCTTGCCTTCCTATACTGGATACAATAGTAATGTGCTCCGACATGTTACAGCAGAATTACTGATTTATCGCTGCGTTTTGTGGACTCTTTTATGTTCAACATTTAATCTACTGGAAAAATTATACCCCAGATAAAGAGCAACTGCAGCTACAATAGTCTTGTCCTTTTTAGTGTTGTGGTCACACTTACTCCCTTGCATCAAATGAATAAATTGCAGAGGACCCCGTCACTGGGTCAAAAGCGGCCAGTTTTTGCTCTTCTTTCATTCCTGCTGCTCCCCTCAGTATTTTTTGAATCCACCATATGGTTTTAGAGATACAGATGTTTTTATATTATGATTTTGCTGTTCTTTACCAAGGGGCCGTTGATCACAGGATGGTCCAGAGTACACGCCAGCGCAAGGCAATATTGCCTTTCGCAGGCGTGTACTCCACAGGACAGAGAATGAACTTCAATCCAATATTGCGGCCAGCATGCAGCCAGCGGGTAAGGAAAGGGTGAATCAAACACCTGAAAACCCCGCCCATATGACCCCAAACTGGTCCCGCCAAATTCAGGTGACAGGTTCCCTTTAAGGACAAACCCAAAGATTATAGGCCTAACCAAAGGCACTTCCAATAATATTACTCCTATAAACCAAAATGGAAGCAAATGCCAATTAAGGATAAAAATTATATATTTTATTACACATAAACATATACACAATCAAAACGGAGAAATACAATACAAAATAGCTGCCACTACAGAGCCATGCCCTCCATGCAAAAGTGCTTATACAGCCTTCTCATAATAATAAATAGCTACCAAAGAATGATAATATGACAATATATAGTACACATCAGGCAAGAAATGCACCTGGACTAATAAGTATCTATCTCAAATAAATAGTAGGATGCATAAAATAACAGGTGCATATATAGAGATATATCAAAAAAGTCCGTATGCCAAAATACAATAAATAAAAAATGACAGAAAATATAATAGTATAATCAATAGCCTAGTGCTGCATAATATACAGGCAGATGTTATTATTACTCATTGGACGCTGAAGTAAAAAGTAAAGTGCCTGTCATGTCGGACGCTGTTCAGACCAGGTCGTTCGACAGACAGCGGTAATTCCGCTTTTGACCACTATGTGCTCATTGGCGTCGGCTAGATTTTATCTAGCTGGTCCGGGGTTAATTTACCTGATGCTCGGATTGGAAGCTGGGCCATGCCCATTGCCTTTAAATAGTTCTCCTGATCATTGGGCGTCGCCGATTATAGCTTCTGTCTTGTGCGTTGTTATCTCGGTCTGGGGTGGTGAGCTAGTAGTTGGAGTATCGTTGCTGGTGGTGTATTTCCCTTTGTCTTATTTACTCCTTCCTATATTTGTATTTATTTTGCCCTGCGCATTTATAGTGTATTCCTGAGTGACTGCGGCGTGGTGTATATTTTCCGTTATCCTTGTCTGTTCTAACTGTGGGTATTGGTGTATGATCTTTTCACTGGGTGGTGGGCAGTGGTTTCAGCCTAGGGTTGAAACAGGAGACAGGGCAAGGGTCGAGGCCTGGACATGCACACCATCAGTGTAAACTCCAGGTAGAGGGTCAGTCAGGATTTCCCTAGTCTGAGGGAAATTGCAGGGGCCCGGGTTATTAGCTCTTGCCCACCTAGTCTCCCCGTGACATTATAATCGGCCTTTAAAACAAAAAAAACAAACAAACAAAAAAAAAAAGTGGTTTCCTTTTTTTTGTTTTGTCATGGATCCCATGACTTCCATAACCCGCCAGTTGGAGGCGCTGTCCCTACAGGTCACTGAGTTGAGGGGGGCAGTGCAGCAACAGGGACTAGCAGTATCTAATGTGCAAGCTGGAGCGACAGGTAGAGTTGCTGAGCCTAAGTTTCCTTTGCCTGAAAAATTTGCTGGGGAACGCAGTAAATTTGTTTCCTTTCATGAAGCTTGCAAACTATATTTCCGTATGCGCCCGATCTCCTCAGGTAATGAGGCTCAGCGTGTGGGCCTGGTGTTGTCACTGTTAAGCGGGGATCCCCAAGCATGGGCGTTTTCTTTGCCATCTGATTCTGCTGCATTTGACTCTGTGGAGAGTTTTTTTTCCTTTCTTGGAAATATTTACGATGAGCCAGACAGAATGGCTCTAGCAGAATCTAAGATACGCACTATTCGCCAGGGGGAGCGAGTAGCAGAGGATTACTGTTCTGAATTTCGTCGCTGGGCAATCGATACACAGTGGAATGATCCAGCGCTGCGGAGTCAACTTATTCATGGGGTTTCTGGAAGGGTTAAAAAAGCCCTTCTTATGTACGAGACTCCTACTTCTCTAGATTCCGCTATGAGTCTGGTTGTCTGCATTGATCGCCGTTTGCGTCAGGGGGAGCATGAGACACTGCCTATGGGAGAGGGTTTAGGTTCACGTGTGGTTGCTGCAGGTGAGCCCACGGAGCCTATGCAAATCGCAGGGGTGTCACATGTGAAGCGTCGAGCCCCTGAGCTCAGGAAGCAGGGAGCCTGTTTTTACTGCGGTAAGACTGGTCATTTTATTAACATCTGTCCTCTACTGTCTAAGAAAAACGCAACGGCGGAAAACTTCTAAGCTCAGAGGGTGTGGAGGAGACCAATCTGAGCTTATGTATATCCTCCATGGTGGTTTCTCAATGCATGCTCCCTGCTAAGGTTATAATCGCTGGCAGTGAGCTGCCAATTACTGTGTTTGTGGATAGTGGTTCAGCCACAAATCTCATTGATGAGGAGTTTGCGCGCACAGCAGGTGTTATGATTGAAAAACTGCCTCATCCTATTCGCGTGGTCACCATCAATGCTGCTCCTCTCTCACAGGGGGAGATTACTGAATTTGTGGCTGAGGTGAAACTCCACATTGGGGTTCTACATTCCGAGCAGGTTACATGTAAGGTGCTCAGGAATCTTCCTGCTCAGGTGGTTTTGGGTTTTCCATGGTTGTCTATGCACAACCCGGTAATTGACTGGAAAACTCAGGACATAATTAGGTGGAGCGAATTCTGCCAGGAGAATTGCCTGGCCACATGTGTGTCTGCTGTGACTTCAAGCGTTCCGGAGTCACATCTGGATTTTGTGGATGTGTTCTGTGAGAAGGGTTGTTCAGAGTTGCCGCCACATCACCCCTATGACTGTACTATCAGATTTAAACCAGGGGCCAAATTGCCTAAAGCAAGGATGTTTAACATCTCCGGTCCGGAGAGACAAGCATTAAAGGATTACATTGCTGAAAGTTTGAGCAAAGGGCACATCAGGCCTTCATCCTCGCCTGTGGCAGCAGGGTTCTTCTTTCTGAAGAAGAAAGATGGCGGATTATGCCCGTGTTTGGATTTCAGGGAATTGAACCAGATTACGGTTCGTGATCCATACCCTATGCCACTAATACCAGATTTGTTCAACCAGGTGGCAGGTGCTAAGTGGTTTACCAAGCTTGACCTCAGGGGGGCGTACAACCTCATAAGAGTCTGTCAAGGTGATGAGTGGAAGACGGCTTTTAATACCCCTGAGGGTCATTTTGAAAATTTGGTGATGCCATTTGGGTTGACTAACGCACCTGCAGTGTTCCAAAATTTCATTAATGATGTGTTTTCGCATGTCTTGGGGAAATTCGTTATCGTGTACCTAGATGACATTCTCATATATTTTTGCGACCGTGATACTCATTTAGATCATGTCAGGCAGGTGTTACAGCTTCTCAGAGAGAATAAGCTGTATGCTAAACTTGAGAAATGTGTATTTTCTGTTCAAGAGTTGCCTTTCTTGGGTTATATTGTGTCTGCTTCTGGTTTTAAAATGGACGCCGCTAAGGTGCAAGTGGTGCTGCATTGGGAACGGCCTGATAACCTGAAAGCACTTCAGCGGTTCCTTGGGTTTTCTAACTACTATAGGAAATTTATCAAGGATTTTTCCATCATTGCTAAACCGCTAACTGACATGACTAAAAAGGGTACCAATTTCTCCGTTTGTCCTGAGGCTGCTGTGCGCGCATTTGAATTTCTTAAGAACAGTTTTGTTTCAGCCCCCATTCTTGTGCAGCCAGACGTATCAAAACCTTTTGTTGTGGAATTCGATGCGTCTGAGGTTGGAGTGGGGGAGGTACTATCACAAGGCTCATCTTTGAGTGATTTGCGTCCATGCGCCTATTAAAGATACGGGTAAGGGAATATCATAAAGATATTGTTAATTCAAGAGATGTTGAGGACACATCAATATTAAAACCCATACCCTGACATTTTAGAATGAAGCATGAATGCAATGCCAAACTCCTAAAAGTGATAGGCATTGACAAGGTTCATATTGGTCAAAGGGGTGGTGATTGGCGCAAGAATCTAGCCCAGTTAGAAGCTAGATGGATCTCTAGGATAAATTGTGTACAGCCATATGGGCTTAATGAGATCCTAAGTTTTGCTCCTTTTCTTTAATAGATTGTTATATTATTTACCATTTTTTGCATTTTTAACTGTGTTAGGTGTTTTTGTTTTTAATTGTTTGTCCTTATTTTAACCTGTTTTTATGTTTATTCTAATGATTTTGTTATAATTTTAGTATTTTCATACATGTCTCTGTCTTATCACTGAAGTGGCCTTTTGAATTTGAGGAGTTACTGACTGGGGAATCTTTGGCCAGTTGACATCTATCATGGGAGAAGCCTGTGGATATCGCTTTGGGATGGCCCAGGAATATCAAGCAGATCTGTTTATTGGGATTAGATATGAATAGACCACTGCACTTGTATATTTACATGTAACCTGCTCGGAATGTAGAACCCCAATGTGGAGTTTCACCTCAGCCACAAATTCAGTAATCTCCCCCTGCGAGAGAGGAGCAGCATTGATGGTGACCACGCGGATAGGATGAGACAGTTTTTCAATCCTAAAACCTGCTGTGCGCGCAAACTCCTCATCAATGAGATTTGTGGCTGAACCACTATCCACAAACACAGTAATTGGCAGCTCACTGCCAGCGATTATAACCTTAGCAGGGAGCATGCATTGAGAAACCATCATGGAGGATATACATAAGCTCAGATTGGTCTCCTCCACACCCTCTGAGCTTAGAAGTTTTCCGCTGTTGCGTTTTTCTTAGACAGTAGAGGACAGATGTTAATAAAATGAACAGTCTTACCGCAGTAAAAACAGGCTCCCTGCTTCCTGAGCTCAGGGGCTCGACGCTTCACATGTGACACCCCTGCGATTTGCATAGGCTCCATGGGCTCACCTGCAGCAACCACACGTGAACCTAAACCCTCTCCCATAGGCAGTGTCTCATGCTCCCCCTGACGCAAACGGCGATCAATGCGGACAACCAGACTCATAGCGGAATCTAGAGAAGTAGGAGTCTCGTACATAAGAAGGGCTTTTTTAACCCTTCCAGAAACCCCAGCAGCAGAATCAGATGGCAAAGAAAAGCCCATGCTTGGGGATCCCCGCTTAACAATGACAACACCAGGCCCACACGCTGAGCCTCATTACCTGAGGAGATCGGGCGCATACGGAAATATAGTTTGCAAGCTTCACGAAAGGAAACAAATTTACTGCGTTCCCCAGCAAATTTTTCAGGCAAAGGAAACTTAGGCTCAGCAACTCTACCTGTCGCTCCAGCTTGCACATTAGATACTGCTAGTCCCTGTTGCTGCACTGCCCCCCTCAACTCAGTGACCTGTAGGGACAGCGCCTCCAACTGGCGGGTTATGGAAGTCATGGGATCCATGACAAAACAAAAAAAAGGAAACCACTTTTTTTGTTGTTTGTTTTTTTTGTTTTAAAGGCCGATTATAATGTCACGGGGAGACTAGGTGGGCAAGAGCTAATAACCCGGGCCCCTGCAATTTCCCTCAGACTAGGGAAATCCTGACTGACCCTCTACCTAGAGTTTACACTGATGGTGTGCATGTCTAGGCCTCGACCCTCGCCCTGTCTCCTGTTTCAACCCTAGGCTGAAACCACTGCCCACCACCCAGTGAAAAGATCATACACCAATACCCACAGTTAGAACAGACAAGGATAACGGAAAATATACACCACGCCGCAGTCACTCAGGATTACACTATAAATGCGCAGGGCAAAATAAATACAAATATAGGAAGGAGTAAATAAGGCAAAGGGAAATACACCACCAGCAACGATACTCCAACTACTAGCTCACCACTCCAGACCGAGATAACAACGCACAAGACAGAAGCTATAATCGGCGACGCCCAATGATCAGGAGAACTATTTAAAGGCAATGGGCATGGCCCAGCTTCCAATCCGAGCATCAGGTAAATTAACCCCGGACCAGCTAGATAAAATCTAGCCGACGCCAATGAGCACATAGTGGTCAAAAGCGGAATTACCGCTGTCTGTCGAATGACCTGGTCTGAACAGCGTCCGACATGACAGGCACTTTACTTTTTACTTCAGCGTCCAATGAGTAATAATAACATCTGCCTGTATATTATGCAGCACTAGGCTATTGATTATACTATTATATTTTCTGTCATTTTTTATTTATTGTATTTTGGCATACAGACTTTTTTGATATATCTCTATATATGCACCTGTTATTTTATGCATCCTACTATTTATTTGAGATAGATACTTATTAGTCCAGGTGCATTTCTTGCCTGATGTGTACTATATATTGTCATATTATCATTCTTTGGTAGCTATTTATTATGAGAAGGCTGTATAGGCACTTTTGCATGGAGGGCATGGCTCTGTAGTGGCAGCTATTTTGTATTGTATTTCTCCGTTTTGATTGTGTATATGTTTATGTGTAATAAAATATATAATTTTTATCCTTAATTGGCATTTGCTTCTGTTTTGGTTTATAGGAGTAATAAAAGGTTCCCTTTAAGGTTGCTCTGCATAATTAGTGAAAATGTATTAAAAAAGTCCTATAAAAGCTAATCTTTATATTAAAAAGAAGCTATTTATTTCAGTGAAAAGAGTATAAAAACATAATAAAGGTATAGGAGGGTCACAAGAACCCTAGATTGTTGATTCTTTCCCTGTCCAGTCCCTAATCTATTTCTCCTTATCACCATCAGTCCTCATCGTCTGGCCCTGCCTTAGTCCCTAGTGAGCAAAATAGGCAACCTGCCATAGGCTACAGATAGTGTGTAAAAATATGCATATATTACATTTCCTGCTGATCAAGGAAAAGGTGCAAAATAGGCATATTGAGAAAAAAAGTGCAAAACTGAATATATGAACACAGTCCTAATACACTTCCCCTCACTCAGTTTTGGAGGATCATCAAGGGAGACAAGAAAAACCCGTTTCTAATACACTGGATAGAGGGAAAATAACGGCCCTATCTCCCTGCTCTATACAGGAACATCACCTGGTCCCGGTGTCAAGTTTTGCTTATATTTCATTCCTGCTGCTCCACTGAAACTGTATGGCAGAATGAAGAGATAAATCAACTATATGTATATATATTTAACTTAATAGATATATATTATGTACCCCAAGGGAGCGCTGCTCACAAAATTTTCTGGTGGCATTTCTTAAGGTTGCTATGCATGATTACCAGATAAAGACCAGGTAAAGACCAGAAGAATTAAAAAATTAGCACTAAGTTTTTATTTGTAGTCTAATATCTCCAAAATGGTATGTACTGTAAATAATAATAATTAAAAAAACATCAACAGAATACTCAGAAGAACAAAATAAAAAAGCACAAAATTGTCACTTCTAAGGGTCATTTCCACTTGCGAGAAACACGTCCGTATCTCGCATGTGGAAACCAAGCTGTGGCACCGGCACTCCAGAGCGGAGCGTGCGGCCGCATAGGAACACATGGAGCTGCACGCTCCGCTCCAAGGTGCCGGCGCCACAGCTTGGTTTCCACATGCGAGACACGGACGTGTTTCTCGCAAGTGGAAATGAGCCCTTAAACTGGTGACAGGTCATCTTTAAATTATAGGATTGTAACAATTAATCAGATATTGGACAAAAATATACCTGCAGCAATGCATATGACTGTCTGCATTGGAAGGATTTTCAGCTTAGAAAATCATTCTCATTGTTGCAGATATACTTTAATGCCTTTCACGTGAACTATCAGAATAATATTATGGTATAATACTACTGCCAAAACACAGAGACTGGAGCAATGTCAAAGAGTCAGCCCTGGAGCGAGGGATTGTGAGTTCTATCTGGCTGCAATATATTTACATACAGCTCTGGCAAAAATTAAGAGACCACCACATCAAAACCCTGTCATGGGCAGCCCAATCTCCAGACCTGAACCCCATTGAAAACCTCTGGAATGTAATCAGGAGGATGATGGATAGTCACAAGCCATCAAACAAGGAAGAACTGCTTACATTTTTGTGCCTGAGGTCAGTCTCACACGTCCAGATAATTCCAGTACTGGAAAAATCGGTACCGGAGTTATCCGTGTCCGTCTGTCCGTGAGCTCACGTGGCACATCAGTGTGGCGCACGTGCGGCAGCCATGTGCCGGCCATGTGCCGACTGGGTACCACACGGACCATGCAGGAGATAGCGCTACAGTAAGCGCTGTCCCCTGCTTTGGGTGCTGAAGCCGCCATTCATTTCTTCTCCCCAGCAGCATTCGCTCATTCCTTCTCTCCAGCGAAAGCGCTTACTGTAGTGCTGTCTCCTGCACGGGACACGGACTGCACACGGAGAGCATCCGTGTGCGGTACGTGTTTTACACAGACCCATTGACTTTAATGGGTCCGTGTGATCCGTGTGCTCCCACGAACACTGACATGTCTCCGTGTTTTTCAAACGGACACACGGTCCGTGAAAACACGCTGACATGTGCAGAGACACATTGATTTTAATGGACCCCTCGGGCCCGGCGCCGTATCAGGAGCTCCTCTAGGGACCTTCCGGCAGGAGACGCGAGCGGCGGTGCAGCAGCGGCCCGCGGCAGAGCCGGGAGGAATTCGGCGGCACGGCGGGGCCTGCAGCAGGGGGAAGTGTCGGCCTCCCCCTCGGCGCGTGTGACTCACCGGGTGTCGGGACCAGGAGTGGTGGACTGCGCCAGGTCAGGTGAGCCTGCTCAGCGCGGAGGAGCGGGCAGTTCCAGGAGGCGAGGGCCTTATTCCCAGGCTTCTCAGCATGTGGCATCTAACGGGCGGCGTTCTGCCGGCCCTGTCAGCAGTGCTCTGCCTGGGATGGGGCAGGGAGCTGGAGGGCTGACTTCCTCTAGCCAGCGCAGGCCGGGGCTGAGTCCATCCAGGGGGTCTGGCCATGTCACAGCTGCAGATAGGAGCACTTCCCAGCATGGGCAGCGTTACGCTGGCTCAGGCATCTTCACAGCGGAGGCGTCAGCAGCAAGGGACCCTGCACCTTCGGATGGGGTGTCACAGGACGGTAGTCGGCCGTCTGACTTACCCGGGGACCAACGGATGGAGAGCTCAGGAGAGGAGCACGTACGTCTGGCTTCAGGATCTTCGGCTGCCGGGTCCACAGCGCTCGGGCAGCTAGGTGAGAACAATCCTTTTCTTTCATGTACCCCTGTGTTAGCTCCCTCTGTCAGTGTTAGTAGGGATGTATTTATGGGGGGAGTCGGGGGGGGGGGTTAGGGCTTATCATGCACGGGCTTAGAGATCTGGCGACGTTATGGGGATCAGGGGGTTCAAACATGGGGTCTTCTCCTTCTGCGGCATGGCTTGGGAATCCGGGGGAAGTTTCAGGTTTGAGGGGTTCTCTGGGGGGGTTCACTGATATGAGTTCTAGGAGTATGTCGTCAGATAATGTGGGGAATGATGCTGCGGCGACGAGTGCCGCCGTACCTTCAGTTAATATAGAAATATATTCAGCACACTCCGAAAGATGTTTGATGCAAAAGAGGGTGTTTTAATACATACAGTATTCACAGTAACAAATGTTTCGGTCAACAAAAGACCTTCATCAGTGTGCTCTATTGTTCACAAGGCGTAAAATTGTACACCCGTAAAAATTATAGAGTTTTGCATCAAAATGTTAATTGTAGCAAGGAATGCAGTTTATACATGGAGGGCTGACACTAGCCGGTCCAACACAGGAGATATCTCAGGCTCCTGAAGAGAGGGCTAAAAATAGCCGGTCATAAACACTCAGAATCCAGGGGTAGAGGACGCGGCATCCACCGCAGGTCCACGGCGTGTCTGTTGCCAGTCAGGCAGGGGAAGCGGAAAAAGATACCTCAGTGCGTTTGGATGACGCGGCCCGTGGGGAGGTATACGTTTGTTTCGAGGGACCATTGGGGGCACACTTAAAAAGTGAAACTAGGGATAAAATTTGGAAAGGGGAATACGTGGAAATATTCTCCTTATTACCACTAGAACGTTTTCAATTGGACAGGCTGCGTAAAGATGATTTAAAAAAAGAGGAGGAAGAAAAGAGGCGTTTTAGGCTGATTCCTAGGACGTTTTCTAATTGGTTACAGGCATTCGCCATTTTGGCAAGTGTGATTGGTGAGAGGTCCCCCGAGAACTGCTCGGGGCTTTTTTGTTACATGGATGCGATTGGGGAAGCTTATCGGACTTACGGGGGCCAAGGTTGGCTCAGATACGATGAGCAATTCCGGCAGCGGAAGGCCATTAGGCCCAGTATTCGGTGGGATCACAAAGATATAGCTTTGTGGATGAAGGTTATGGTCCCGTCACGCTTCAGGCAGCCAGTCTTTTCTTGGAAGCGCTGGGGGTTCAGGGCAGTCGGGACACTCAGCGGCAATGCAGAGAGGACTGTGCTTTGCATTCAATGAAGGGTCATGTAAATTTTGGGGAGAATGCAAATTCAAGCATGAATGTGCAACTTGCGGTCCCCCGGGTCAGCACGGGTCATCCAAATGTTTTAAGGGTGGCAGACAGAGAAGCGGAGACGGTTCTGAAAAAAGGAATGACGCCAATTCGTCTGGACGCGATGGTGCCATTTCTAAATAGGTACCCTTATTCACCAGCTGAAGTTTTGTTAGAAGGTTTTCGGGATGGTTTCCGTATTCCATTCATGGATGCGGAACAAAAATTTTCCACAAAAAATTTGAAATCGGCTTTGCAATTTCCTGACGTGGTTGCTAAAAAGCTGGAAAGCGAAGTTAAATTGGGAAGGATGGCCGGCCCTTTTCTAGTGGTGCCTATATGCAATCTGAGGGTTTCCCCATTGGGCGTGGTACCAAAAAAGGAATCCAATAAATTCAGATTGATTCATCATCTGTCCTTTCCGAAAGGGTTCTCAGTAAATGACGGAATTGACCCTCAGTTATGTTCGGTGATTTACACTTCATTTGATGGGGTACAATCTAATCGAACTTCGCTTGCCGTATAATGCCGATGGGAAGGGCATTCTGCCGCAGGCTGTCTTTGGCGACCAGGGACGTTCGGTCTCCGGTTCATTTTATCAGACTAAAGAAGGAGTTGCGTGAAAATTTGGCAGTATGGGCAAATTTTTTTGAGAATTACAACGGAAAATCTATCTGGATAAAACCGGTTGTGAATTCAGATGATTTGGGTTTCATCATTGCCGTGGTGGATGATCGTGGTTTTGGTTTGTTTTTTCAAGGCAGTTGGTTGTTGGCTGAATGGCCTGGTTTCTGGTGGGAGCAAGGTTGGCTGCAAAATCGGGTTCTTCCTCATTTGTTCCCTATCGTTGTTGCGTTGTCGTTATGGGGTAACAGAGTGCGAGACAGGAAGATTAGTTTTCCATGTGGGTCCGATGCGGTTGCCGTGGCGATAAATTCACTGTTGGCTGATTCACCGGCGGTAGTCAAAATTTTGCAGCGTTTGGTGTTTTTGGGCTTATCTTTGAATTTGTGGATTGTGGCAGAGGTCAGGTTGATGGCTTCTAACCCAGTCTCTGTTGCTCTTTCTCACTTGCAGGGAGATCGTTTTCGAGAATTGGTACCTCAGGCGGAGTCGACAGGCCAGGAGTGCCCAGCGGAGTTATGGAAGCTTCCTGGCAGGCAGTAGATTATCTGTTTCAGAATTCCTTATCGGCTAGGTCTTGGAGTCAGTATCAGCAGGCATGGGGTATTTGGGAAGAGTGGGGTGTTTCTTTAGGGGCGGGACTACAGGATGAGAGCAGATTATTGTTGTTGATCGGGCATTTTAAAGAGTCGGGTTGGTCCGTGTCTAGACTGAACAAGTTGTTGGCGGGCATTGCATTCGGTTTCAAGGCTCGGGGCCTTAAGGACGTCACAAAGACTTTTTTGGTAGTTCAGACGTTAAAGGGATGGAGAAAAGGTTGGGCGGTGAGCGATAAAAGACGCCCGGTATCATACGAGGTATTGTTAATTTTGGGCAATCAGTTAGCTTCGGTCTGTTCATCGCAATGGGAAATAATTATTTTTAAGGCGGCCTTCGCATTAGCGTTCTTTGGAGCCTTTTGGTTAGGAGAGTTGGTCAGCCCCTCTAAAAGAACCAAAGGGGGTTTGTTGAGGGAAGACGTGGACGTGTATAATGATAGAAAATCGAAGCCGAATAACTACCCTAAGACAGACAGTCAAGGTAAAGGCTGTAAAGTGGTGTTATTTAAGGTGGCCGGTTCCCCGTTATGCCCGGTCCTGTGTGTCAATGCTTTCATGGGGATGGGCGGAGTATTGTCCAACCCCCTTTTGGTCCATGAGGACGGTTCCTTTTTATCTCGATTTCAGTTCATAGCGGTTTTTAAGAAATGTTTGATCGCAGGGGGAATTTCACCAGGGGATTACAGTGGGCACTCATTCAGGATCGGCGCAGCGACGGAAGCTGCCAGGAGGGGCCTGGGCGAGGAGGTGGTAAAAAAGATCTGTTGGTGGGAGTCGAGGAGATTCATTTCCTATATCCGCCTGAACTTGGTCTAATGGTTTTATAGTTGAGTTGGTTTTTTCTTATTGTTGGGTTATCTATATCAGGCCGCGAGCACCGGCTGGTGTGGATCATGGGCCACTCTTTCGTTTTTTGGGCGGCTTTGCGGGCCGCAATTCGGCCGGACGGGCGTCAACTGGGGTTCTCAAGAGAGACAGGGATTCTGCAGTGGATCGGGAAACGCGGAATGATATGGAGCCAGCTTTTGCCGGAGTTCCACCAGTTTGTTCGTTTGGATCGAGCTCCGGATGTGGTAGTAATTCATTTGGGCAGCAATGACTTGGGCAAAAGGCCCTGTAGGGAATTGATAAGGGACATAAAGTTCGACATTTTAAGACTTTGGGCGGTGTTTCCGAAGTTGTTAGTTCTCTGGTCGGATATTATCCCGAGGAAGGTGTGGCGAGGTGCTCGCTCAATTGAGGGGATAAATAAGGCCAGATTAAAAGTAAACAGGGCGGTATCTCGGTTCATGGCGCAGAACGGGGCATTGGTAGTGCATCATGTAAATTGGGAATCTGGAAAGGGCGAACATTGGAGGGCAGATGGCGTGCATTTAAATGCAATTGGGGTTGACATGTGGTGTTTCGCTGTTCAGGAAGGAACTGAGACGGGTTTGAAGGTTTGGAGGGACACAAATGTTTGAGGTGTCAAAACATTTATGTTGGTGGTGGGGGAGGGAGGTCCTCGAAGTTGGTGGACAGAGGGGAATGGCGGATTCTAAGGGGGGGGGACCTCTAGTGGTCCTGGACTCCCCCGGAGTGGATTGCGAGT